>NW_017972902.1:0-4189 GCF_001876935.1 Asparagus officinalis | reverse complement strand
GTTTGTATCCTCACCAGTGGAACTATAGCGGGTTCTATCGGCCTCCTCAAACATTTTAATGATATTAAGAGTCAAAAAATATTCAATCAAGGGTGTCTATTCTCAACCAGTAGAACTACCGAGGGACTGTTCGTAATAATAAAACTATAGGGGGTCTCTTTGCAATTAGGTGATACTACAAGGGGATTGTTTGCAATTAACCCTTTATCAAAATATAGATTTGTTTACAATATGTCAAATATCTCTACCACTACACCAAAAGTCTAAATTTTGGTAAGGGTTGGTGGTTATAATTTATATTCAAACATGCCCTTACAGATTGAGCGTTCTTTTTATATGCCAAAATCTAGACTCATGCGCGTTGCCTAATTTTTTAAAAACTTGCTTTAACTTTGCGGCTGACGAGAATGGAACCTGGGTTGCTTTGATACCATGTCAAAGTTCCCTAACACTATAACAAAACTCCAAAGTTGTGGTGAGTGTTGATGGTCATTATTTTATATTCTAACACTTTGGGTATCTATATTTTTCTTCTAAAAGGAAAATAATTGTGAATGTGTTAATAACTATATTTCTTCTGATGGTTACCCACACTTACATGGAATGGTACACACAACTGTAATACAGAACATAACCCACAAATGATGTGAAAAAAGGTATCAGAAGCTCATCACGGTTACTCTTTTAGGTGACAATTAAAAAGTGGGTCTAGTTTCCAGTTTATAAACGAACATTATGCAGTAGAAAGAGGATGTAAGTCAAATAGGACTTAAGAATAATTGAGGAACCAAACGAGTTGACTTAGGTGGTGCAACCTTTCCTTTAAAGATAGTCTGGATTTGACTCATTTGAATCTTCCATATGTACCAGTGTCAGGGTTTTTGATTAATGTGAATGGGTTAGATTTAGGCATATGGTGGCTTCTTTCTTCCTCATTGATTTGTTTCATAATGTGGGTCTTCCTCGTAGTTGAATAATTTATATTATGATACAGGCTTATGAGATCAGTGTTGTAAATGATTTCAAATTGATTTTGATTTTGAGCTATTTTTATTATCAATGGTTTTTTTCTATATTACTTTTCAAGACTTTTAAAGTTGATTACATCTGATGAGTGGCTGTCTTCCCTTTCTTTTTCCTTTTACAAGGCACATTTCCAGTTCGATCTTGTTTTCCTTTAATTGTTTTGTACAGTATGAACTATGTGGTTTCACCAATCATATTTTCTTCTTTTGCCCAATGGGGCTTGCCCTCTTGAGCTTGGTCCTCGGTTAACTTGAGATAACTGAAATAAAATGATATATGAGTCCCACCCCCACCCCCCATCAACGGAGAAAAAGAAAGATAATGTTTTATTACAAGTTTTAAAGATTTACAAGGATGTTCAAACCAAAATCGGTGCTCAAGGATTTCATGTTTCCATTTTATATTTTGCATGGACAAACAAACAAACGCACACACGCACACGCAAATCTACCCCCTGCCACCACCCAACACGCACTTAGTCTCATGTTGTGTAAAAGTTAAGACACTCTTCATACCAATTTTCATTTATTTCTATTAAACATGTAGATAATATGTATGATTATATTTGTAATCATTTGAGAATTATATGTTAAGAGAGATATTTTGAGATGGTAATGTAGGTTTATGTGTGTGATAGGAAGACTATGGAAATATTGAGCTTACGAAGCCCCACATAAGTATAATCATGTGAATAATGTATTATGTTAGCCCGAACCAAAGTAAAGGGATAAAATCTTTGTAGTTGTGGTGTTAATAATGTATTGATCATCTGTGTGATATTGAAATGTAATCTTATTTCTTATTTATAATCCCAGCTAACTAGTTATTATATAATAATATTTTATGTCTACTGATTTAATTTTAGATGAATGTTAATAATCCCTTTTCTCTATAAATCTTCAATCGAGGCATTGTTCTTCTCAGAGCATAGGCTCATCTTGTTTCCCACATTTGCTGATAATTCTGACCCAAGTCTTAGTTTGAGTTGTACAAGTAAATTATGTTGAGTACTTGTTTCAATTGTTCATTAGTAGTAGATGGAATTAGGCTTAGTATATCTAGTCCTTATCCTATCCTCTCCAATTTCTCCATGCAGGAAAACTTGGGCTATGTCATTGTCAGCCTAGCTGATGTCATAACTAACAAGCGGATAAATGAGAAGTATCATCTTATTGATTCAAGAAATGGTCGAATTCAGATCGAAATGCAGTGGAGGCCTTCTTAGAGTTTTCTAGCACAGCAATTCTGAGGATGAGTTACTATGTCAATACATCAATACGAGCCATGGCTACTAATTGTTGACAAAGGAATGCGAGGGGTTCTTTATTTTTTGTGTATGGTTTCTTGTTAAGTCACATATTGTGATATCTTGTGTTCCGGAAATCTGTTCCGGAAATCTCAGTTTTGCTTTACCATTTTGAATCTTCTGGGTGTAGATCTTACTTTTAGTTGATTTCCATTCAATTTTTGTACCACACAATCTGTTCAGCGATAATAATACTCGTCCCAACACAAATTTTGATCTTGTTGGTATTAAATTCCAAACTATTATTAATTTGTTGTGACAAACTCTCCATGGATGGCTGTTTAGAGGGTTAAACTGGAAATTGTGACTATTTAGTAAGAGTGGTATAAACCATCTTACTTCTATAGGGGTGGTTCAGATCTGACCATGCATTTTGTGGCCATAGCTAGAGTATTCTTTTTTTTTTCTTCCTACCTTACCAAATACTTAAATACACACATACATTCAAATTCTTCAAGTATAATAGTAACAGAAATGCATTGTACATACCCAAATATACAAAGTCAAGTACTTTAAATTCCTCTAAGCTTAACTGGATTTGTTGAGAAGACACATGATTGAGATTACCAGAATACAAAATTTTATCGTGTATATGAACAGAAACAACAACGCAGAGGATCGAAGAGCGAACACCCTTGTTAGTAAGAAGAAGATATCAAACTGTTACAAAGACAAATCACGCAAGAATGGCCTTCAACAAGCTGCTAATGCAAAGTTATACAGAAATTGACTCTGGCAGAATAAAAGAGGGTTAACAAAAAAATTAAATCAAAGTAAAACAAAATAGAACATCTAAAGGATGCAAACTTATCTCTCAATGATTGTAGTCACACCTAAAAGAACTCTGTTGTTGCAGATAGAGAGAATCATTTCTGAGAAATCCAAAATTATCAAGGACATACTATCATTTGAATCTCTACTCTTTGCAATAGAACAGAGTACCGAAAGCACAGTGAAGCCTCTGAAACAAACTCTAGATTTGGTATGAAAGCTCGCCAAACCAGGAACTGTATTAAATACTACCTTCAATCTACATGCTCTCCTCATTCTCTCTCAATTCTGAAACATTATAGGTTATAACTTGAATGAAAAGCCTAAGAGCTCTCTAACTCTAGAATTCTAACACTGTATACAATTCATACATCTAATCATTTTCTAAAAATTATCTTCACTAAGTTAGAAGCTTCAAGTTCAGAGCTTGCCTCGAGCTCGTATGATGACTATACACCTCCTCAAAAGCTTGCTTGCATACACTTGAAAATCCCGTCATTGCCTGAAAAACATTAGGAAATCCTGTCTGAAGGTTATTAATAGTCATCGCCCTCGTCATCCCTGAGCTCTTTTCATACTTTGCTTTCTCCTCCTCGGCCTTCACTTTCAGAAAATCCACCTTTGCCCTCTTCTCCATTACCGGTGAAGTGCTTCTCTGAGTTGAGAAGTCCCCATATGGCCCATGCTTAGATTCTAGAGATCTTAGCTCATTCACCCTCTTATCAAGCTCTCTGAAGGCAGATTCTGACCTTTTCTTCTGCTTCTGCTCCTCGGATTGCTGAAGGACAATGGCATGGATTACTGTCAAGAAACTTTTTATACCCTCAGAAGCGACTTTATCAGGGATGCGATCAAGAGCAAGATACCATTCTTCACAAGTAGAGTAGATGTCGGAGGAGTAGGGCCCATTGGTTTTGGGAAGGGACTCGAGATGGTGATAGGATTGGAAGAGGGAGAGACGGAGCCAACCAGTTAAGGAGTGAATGTAGTCTCTTTGAGATTTGATGAGGTTGCAGAAGGAAGAGTACCATCTGTCGACTTCCAGTTCTAGTTGAAGGGTGGCTTGGCGGTGGATGTCGGAGGTGG
>NW_017972901.1:49445-50524 GCF_001876935.1 Asparagus officinalis | reverse complement strand
ATAAGCTTTCTTATAAATACAAACGAAACTCCTTTCTTCGGAAGAATCAAATTTTCACCCTACAATGCGGCCAAAGGACTACACGTAAACCGTTTTCTGCCTGGTCCGAACTCAAGCAAAACTCAGGTGACAAAACGATTCCACTGACTAAAGTGATGTACACACTTCACTTTAGCCCTACAAACCAACCCCAGTGGCGACACTAAAGTGATGTACACACTTCACTTTAGCCCTACAAACCAACCCCAGTGGCGACACTAACCACTGGCGTGAGCCTGGAAGATACATCAACAGTCTTATCCGATCACATGAACATGGACTTCCCCATCCCAACTCTTCTCATTTTTCTAAATCAAACATAATCCTCATTAAAACTCGGGTTCACCACCTAAACTCGATCAACACACCCACACATGTCACTAGGTCTGTTCATGACGCACGAGGCCACTAAGTCATGAACTACTAAGGTTCTCAATCACAACAAGGAGATAATAAATAAAACTAATTTCATACAACAACATCATGGCATATCGAATAATCAAAATTAATAGGTATAAATCATAAACAGCGTCTGCATAATTAAGAAGAATAATCTTTTTCTAAATTAATTCATTTTAAATTATTTCTCTTATCCGTTAATCTAAAAATAATTCATTTTCTAAAATAAATTCCTTTAAACTATTATAATTATCTAAAAATGATTCTTTTGTCGAACTAAATTCTTTTAATTCATAATAATTATCAAAAATATAATTCTTTTACCGAACAAATTCTCATAATTTACTATAACTCTTCTAAAAATATTATTCAGCATGTTACTATAAATTATTTAATATTAATCATCAACAAATCCCACACAGATGATTATAACACAAATTAATACGCAGATAATCCATAACTAGTATAAAATTCTAAGTGATGACAAGATGAGCAATGGATCTTGCCTCGGGTATCGAATAAGTGGACTACATATCCAAAGGCGTTGTTGGGTGCTCGAGGCAACGCGATCGTCAGCGGTGGTCGACGTCGACGGCGAACGAGGGAAGGCGTCGAGCCCGGGCAACGAGGGAACATACAGC
>NW_017972901.1:35741-45555 GCF_001876935.1 Asparagus officinalis | reverse complement strand
CTTCCTCATATTTATATGTTTTTTCCACTTACTGAACTATGTATGAACTATGTATACATGTATCATAGTTCTTGACATGTATTATTTAAATTTCTATCATTATAACATTTGAATATTATATAATTAAAACTATGATATATTTATTATGAATTTTCTACCGCAGGAAAATGATGAATATTTAAGAATTAGCGTGAGTGAGGACAAAACGTGCTTGAAAAGACATGTGGTGGTTTGTGAGGCCAGTCCATCAGATCTAATAGCGTACCGACTCCGGGATTCCGGGGCGGAGCGTTACAAATGGTATCAGAGCAAAGCCAACCGGAATTGTGAGAGCTAAGTGCTATGCGGCGCAAAGTGCTACGTCGAAAGGGCGTGAGCCACCTCTTGAGGCCGTAGGAGCCACCTCTAGAGTCTCACACGGATGGTACGGTCTTGGCTGATATGATCTGGCACAACAAGGACGTTGTGAGTTTAAGTGGGGGGGTATGTAATACCCCAGCCCTTGAGAGGGTGATGTGATTAGTATTGATAGATTTGATTGGAATACTCATACCACCAAGATGCATCTTCAATTGAAATTACAAAAGAGCTAGTAGATTCCAAGAAAGGGGTGCCCACTGAAATGAAAGAGTGCATGGATAAGATAATGAATTTACCAGGTGTAACTAGTGATCTATGTGTGGCAGGAGCAGAAGCTATTAAAAAGAAGGAGAATAGGCATGTTGTTAATATGCTTAACGGTCAAATGCTATTATCATGGCTGAATGTGACGCTCCAGGGTTCACACAAGGCTGCAGTCCCAGGTGAAACCCGGATTGTCAAACCTGCCAAGCATCAACCACCATGCTATGACAAGTTTCACCATCACAATCACTATCTCTCTAGTGGAAACAATAAATAGGTGAAGGTACAGACAGGTAAAAATAGAAATAGGACAACACTGGATATACACAGAAGAAGCATAAGAAAAATCAATAATGAGCCCAACTGGAATAAAATAGACATATCTCTGAGTCTGAACTGAATCTCGAATACAATGAGTCACATAAACAAAGTCTCACAATAGCTCTCAACTCTATGAAACAAAATACAAATCTAGATTCTAAAATTTATCAACTACATGTGGAGTTCTGCAATAACTACAAAGTATGATACGTAACTAAATGGACAACTAAGAAGTCCCATCAACCTGCGACTCTTCGTGCGCCAGACTCGCTGCCTGAAAAGGGGGAAAACAACGAGCGTCAAAGCGCTAGCGAGATCATCACTACCTCTCCCCAAGGGAAGGGGTAGGAGTATATAAGAAAATAGAGTCAGTACATACATATATCAAATCATTCATATAACTCTCTATGAATGAAAAACAAATAATCAATGATAAATACTCCAATCTCCAATATAAAGAATACTCATCTCATCTCGAATTACGTCCGAGTGACCTGCTCTAATATAAGAGGATACCAACTAAGCTAAAACAAATATATCTGCCGTCCATAACGGGTGTATCAAATTCTCAAAGGAAAATACCCTACTCACGGGCAATCTATCTGGGAAGTAAAACTTACAACTGATCAATTATCTATGTGTGCATCATATTGTACTATAGCGATACTTTTGTAATGCTCGTTACTCAATCGCTCTGCGGCAATAGGATTTATTATTTTCCTATTCCGGATACATATAATAACGATACTGTTGTAATACTTTTACTCAATCGTTCTGCGGCAAATAGGTTTTATCTCCCTATTTTCGGATACATGAATTAACGATACTTTTGTAATACTATTACTCAATCGTTCTGCGGAAAATAGGTTTTATCTCCCTATTTCCGGATACATGAATTAACGATACTTTTGTAATACTCTTACTCAATCGTTCTGCGGCAAATAGGTTTTATCTCCCTATTTCCGGATACATGAATTAACGATACTTTTGTAATATTCTTACTCAATATCTTGGTGTGCGTGTCCACATCTGAAGTTCACCATCATCCCAGGTATTAAACAACTCTTAATCATTATAATATAACAGTACAAGATTGAGAAACTCTCTCAAAAATAACAAACAAGAGCAAAACTCAAGAAAACATTTACGTAATCTATCAATTTATTTCAAATCAGCACATCTGCAGTTTTCTGCAGGACATATTATTCGTAAATTGAGAATATCTTTCTCTGAACAAACTCTTTTTAAGAATAGTTTTTCGTTTTGGAAACTAGACTCACATATCTATCTTTTGACAATATCAATTTATTTCAAATCAGCACATCTGCAGTTTTCTGCAGAACATAGCATTAGTAAAATGAGAATATCTTTCTCTGGACAAACTCTTTTTAATAATAGTTTTTCGTTTTGGAAACTAGACTCACATATCTATCTTTTGACACTGATTTGGCTCAGTTTGGAGTTCATATGATACTTCAAATTTCCAGTCAAACATTTTATATGTGCAGCAGATTTTCTGCAGGATATATCATCAGTAAATTGAGCATATCTTTCTCTAGGAAAACCATCTTTAGATATGGTTTCCTGTTTTGAAAACTAGATTCACATATCTTTCAATTGGCATTAGTTTCGTTCAATTTGGATTTCATTTGTTATTTCAAATTTCTAGCTCAATAGTATATATGTGCAGCAGATTTTCAACAGAACATAACAAGCATGATTATTTGCACAAGAAATCATATGTCCAATTTTTATATACAAAATAATTGATTAGGCTCTATAAAACTCATTAAAAACTCTTCAAAAATATTTTAAAAACTGGGAGGGGGATTAGTAGAGATGATACTCGCCTGGGGTTGAAGGAAAAACTTGTTAGAAGTAACGTCGAAGGAGATCTCCACTCCAAAAGCCAAAAATCAACAAAACCCCCAAACTTGAAAGCCTCCAATCTTCTCCAAGAATTCAAAATAGGGTTTATGGGGGTTTGGTGGCTGTTAGGGTTCTTAGATATGATAAAAAAAATCGTGAAAAAATACAGATATTTATAGAGGCAAACCCGAAACAAACCAGTTAGACCCGAACCAGGAAACCTAGTCTGACTAGGAAAATATTCCTTCGATATTTTAGCTGTAACTTTCTCATCCGACCTCAGAATGAGGTGATCTAAGACTTGTTGGAAAGATGCTGAAGAGACCTACAACTTTAGTCTTTTACACTTTTCCAAATTCTAACTGCATCGGTATGCAAAACATAAAAACTCATAACTGGTCATTATTCCCAGATTTTCACTCTTTTGGCCTTTGTGCATGTTTTGTGCATTTGCACTCATATTTTTACAAATATACATTGAATTGATCTCAAATCAATTCTTATCATATCCAAATATCAAAATATATTATTTTTCATCATATAACATATTTATCATTATTTATCATAAAATATTCAAATTTACGGGGTTTTACAGACAAAATAATACATATCTAAAACGAAGCAAACAACAATAAACATGCAAATACACTATAAACAACCATGAATAAATACTATACATACCCACAAATGCTATTTAGAATAATTTTTTATATTAGTTATAAAAGAATAATAATTAATGTAACAAAATAACTATATAATTAGTAACTCAACTCTAAACTTAACAATATGAATAATTACTTAAATATCAAAATCAAAATACATGGCTCTTAAAAATAACAAAACCAATGCGAACATACTAAAATAATGTAACAAGACAAAACTTACTGATAAGAAACTATATACGGAAAATGTAAAGGATAAGAATATACTCTATATGTAGAATATTAAAATCATGAACTCATTAAAAATATGAACAATATACACTAATCTAAAACATAAGTAAATGATAGATAGTATGACAGAAAACGCACACATACATAATGTAGATATGCAATTGTATATTTAAACACAATAAAATAATCTATATATCAGATATGATATGTGATGTATATGTTAAATCTAATGACATGATTTGAACAATTAAAAATACATAAGTAATAATATATATTTTTAATAAAGACATACAACATAATATTATGTGTGATACAAAAATCAATACAATCAAAAGATATACAAGTCAAATCAAGGAAACATAGTCGTAAAAATAATAACATATAAAATAATGATCGGCACGAGGATAGAGGAGTTATACAAAGAGAGGGTAATCGCGAAGTGATGGGACAAGAACCATGGAAAACTCCGGAGTCAAAGAGTGATAAGATATGGACGAAAGGAAATCTATCAAAAAATAGGATAAGGGCTCAAGAATAGTCTCACGGATGAAATATGATATATGTATCTAAATTGTCCATCATATTCTTACTAGTGAGGACTCAGGACCGTGACCTGCATGGGCCACCACTAAAACCTGTCATGCCCCGCTTCCCAAAATATCCGGGAATCGGAACATGAACAAGCCCGCGACGTATTAGATGGAGAAGAAATATACACTACTATTTTTTTGTCTTCTTTTCTTTTCTTCTCAATCCAATACGCTAAGCGTCTAGAATTAAATACAATGCGAAGTCATAGGTCCCCGATCACAATCAGCAAGAATATAATAGACAACCTCAGAATAAAATTATACATATCACAAAGAATATCTTTCGAGACATAATATTCAGTCAAACATGCCCTTATACAAATTGAACAAATGAATACTGAAGAAAATGTAAACTACATCGTTCAACGGTAATGGAAAGGAAAATACTACAAGAACAACTGAGATCATCAACTAAGAAGGGATAACTGCTTCGGCCTATTCTTTAACTCTATCTGCAAGACACTTCTGTTGAGAATCCTCTAGCTCCTGACGATGTCCCAGATGAACTTGTTCTTCCTCTAAGTCTGACGTACACCAGAGAAAACAGGTGTACGTCAGGGTGCATGGCACACGGCAAGACCCCACAAAAGAAAATAGAACAAACGAAAACCAAAGCGGAAATCGATACGATAATAGAAATGACAAAAGGATGGCACATGGCAAGATCTCACATGAACAAATAAAATGGTCTAACGACCCAGGCTATAGCAATAATAATACCAACAAGAAAGACAATGATACATGCAAATGGAAATCTAATAGTAACATACAGCTATGCGAATACAATAACTGGGTCAAATACTAACCAACCTAAGCTTAGTGGTCCATACCTCATATAGAGCCAACGCTCCTGTCATCGGATAACTGACTGTTCACAAACTCCCTACGTGACACGTAAACTGTTTTCTGCCTGGTCCGAACTCAAGCAAAACTCGGGTGACGAAACGATTCCACTGACTAAAGTGATGTACACACTTCACTTTAGCCCTACAAACCAACCCCAGTGGTGACACCAACCACTGACGCGAGCCTGGAAGATACATCAACAGTCTTATCTGATCACATGAACATGGACTTCCCCATCCCAACTCTTCTCATTTTTCTAAATCAAACATAATCCTCATTAAAACTCGGGTTCACCACCTAAACTCGATCAACACACCCATACATGTCACTAGATCTGTTCATGAAGCACGAGGCCACTAAGTCGTGAACTACTAAGGTTCTCAATCACAACAATGAGATAATAAATAAAACTAATTTCATACAACAACATCATGGCATATCGAATATTCAAAATTAATAGGTATAAATCATAAACAGCGTCTGCATAATTCAGAAGAATAATCTTTTCCTAAATTAATTTATTTTAAATTATTTCTCTTATCCGTTAATCTAAAAATAATTCATTTTCTAAAATAAATTCCTTTAAATTATTATAATTATCTAAAAATGATTCTTTTGTCGAACTAAATTCTTTTAATTCATAATAATTATCAAAAATATAATTCTTTTACCGAACAAATTCTCATAATTTACTATAACTCTTCTAAAAATATTATTCATCATATTACTATAAATTATTTAATATTAATCATCAACAAATCCCACATAGATGATTATAACACAAATTAATACGTAGATGATCCATAACAAGTATAAAATTCTAAGTGATGACAAGATGAGCAAGGGATCTTGCCTCGGGTATCGAACAAGTAGACTACGGATCCAAAGGCGTTGTTGGGTGCTCGAGGTAGGGATGTTAAATGGGTGGGTTTGGGTTTTAAATGGGCGGGCCAAAAATAGGCGGGCTTGTTTTGCTCATTTGCCCATTTATGACACATTTAACATTTTCTAAATAGGCGGGTTTTTGCCTGCCCATTTAATAAACGGGCCGCCCATTTGCCCATTTAACTATAGTAGCTATATGTATATAATACTTTTGGGGTGTTTTTTATAAACTTTTAGGGGGCTTTTTATAAACTATTGTGGGCTATTTGCAAACTTTTTGGGGATTTTTTACAAATATTTTAGGGCTCTTTGCAAACTTTTTGGGGGCCTTATGCAAACTTTTTGAGTATTTTTTGTAAACTTTTTGCGGGGTTTTCACAACCTTTTAAGGGTTTTTTTGTAAAATTTCAAGGAGTTTTTTCCCCAAATAAAATCCTTCGAGAATTAGAAACTAAAAATAGAATTCTTATTCAACAAATGTGTCAAAAGAATTCTATTGGCAAATATATAGATGATCAACACATAATATATGAGACTCTAATGTAACGTATATATTTACAGTAAGCAATAAAAATGTAGAGTTTAATCCAAACTTCAAGAACTAAAACCAGCAACCACTACTCATGACCTGGTGCTAGGTTTATGATAAAATACTAATAAATACAACAATATATCACATGAAAATATGATACAAATCACATTGACACAAACTTTGCATTATTGTTGCTTGATTTAAGTTCATAAACAGCTTCAACTAACTTTGCTTTCGAATACAAAAGATGTTATCATAGCACTAATAGATTGTGATACATTTGCAAGTCATGTCTAAAAAAAATTAAAACAAGTAGTATAATCAGTACTAATAGATTGCGATATACTGCTCAGCAGCTTCCACAAAGTCACCTTGCAAAAAAAAAGATAATAATTAGATAAAACTTCTAACCATGTCTGAAAAGATAAAACTAATCATTCTAATGGACACTCGATGGAAAGATTAATAATTAGATGTCAACCTTGCATGAACCCTCTCAGTTGGCAATGAACCCCATGTTGAAAAAACAATGAATGAGGGCTCATACAAAACATAGAAAAACATAACTTATTGGTCAGGCTATTGACACTCATCCACCGATGGACTGAACATTCAAATTCTATACATAGCAAACCCTCAGAACTCTCTAGGCTAAACATTATATATTTTATAATGTGCTTGATCAGACATTATAGATTTTAAACTTAGTTGCAGTTCTTCAAATTGTTCCTTCTTAACATGGAATAAAGAGATAAAAGAACAGAAAAAGAAAAAAAACATATATGCCATACCCTTCCTTAACAGCGATGGAGACAGTTGTCATGCTCAAGGCCAGGACAGGGTGCTCTAAGTCGATAATTCCCTGAACCAAAAAAGCATAACTTATAGGAGTAAGGAATTTTCAACTGGAATTGTAATTCATTAATACCTCCAGCATATATACCAAATAGACAAGATAATTAGTTCCAATAACATTTAAAAAAAAGAGAAACAAATGTTATAAAATAGAGAAGTAAATACCTGTAGAACATTGACAGCATGCCAGGCAATGCCACCTGCAGTAGTCAAAAGCATACAAGAAATCCCAAGAGCTTCTAGTGTCCCAAACTTACCTTGTCCTGGAAAAAAAATGCAAGAGGATCATAAGTGCGATGCAGGACAACTTTGGAGCTTGGAGAGAGTAAAAAAAATCTCCTCATGGGAAGAGTCCTAATTATTCAGGATTGAAGGAAATATTTTCAAATAAGATATTTGATTCCAGTTTAGATTAGATGTTTTTGATAGTGGTTCTTAAGAAACACAAGACACTTGACGTATTAGCCTTTTAAAATGAAAGGTCTAGAATCTGAAACAGAGACAACTTGATCTTTTGTTTGGGAGGGTCAGCACTGTAATATGAAACAACTTGCCAAGGTTGCCATTTCAAAATCCAGAGGCACTCAACCTGAAAACCAATAGACTTGGAAGTTTTTCAGAGCTCGGATATGTGCTCAACCCAAGACCACAAGACTGGGTTCATTACATTTTATATATAATAAAATAAAATCTATTTTATAAGAAAATGAAACAAACTTTAGGACTTTGAATCCAAGAGAAGGAGGTATACCTGACTGAACAAAAAACCAACAGAAAAAACAATGAAATTTGACAGACCATACAATGAATGCCCCATTTTAAAATGAAATCTATGATCCAGTTATTATTTTTAGGGCATGGTCAGTGAAATTTCAATCATGTCACCTTGAATCTATTGTCATTGTGAAATTACAAATGCAAATTCTGCATTCTAATACTCAGGGACCTCTATGCAATTAGTCGAAATCTTAGATAAGCTTTCATCTTTCTCTTTCTACAAACACTTACTAATCCATTCAATTCAAAACTTGAGCATGAACTTTGAACGCAAAAACGCATGAGTCAAGTAATATATGCATGAGTCAAGTAATATATTCTAAAATAAATCAATTACAATAAGCTGCAATTACCTCAAATTTCCAAACCAAAAAACAGAAGAAAAATTAAAATTTGACAGATCATACTAATTAAATTATATCGCATGAAAAATAATAGTTATAATTTACTAGACTTACAAAAAGTTCAATAAAGTATCACACTCAGGAACTTATATGAAACAGATAGCTGCTTTTCCTTCTGTATTTGCTGGCATTGACTGCGGAAAAGTAAAGCTTCTTCTCTTAATCAAGTTGAAATAGACAAAAATCAGATCTTTATGATTGTTTGGCTTAATCATCAAAGGTATGATTTTTATGTCTATATCAACTTGATTAAGAGAAGAGTATAATTAAGTATGCCCTTAATGTGATGATAATCATCAGTCAAACAGTCTCCATTCAAAACAATTATGTAAACAAAACCAATGAGATACTAATTAAGCTTTTACAGATCGATTCCATCGGCAATTTAATTAAAAATATGAAAAATAGGGTGAGAAGTGTAAATTTTACAGTCGGCGATAAAAAATTAGATCGAAATTATAAGATCAAAAGAAGCAGAGAAGGATTAAGAGATTTAGGGGAAAAGATCGAACCTTTGAAGAAACCCTAGAAGAAGCAAGAAGAGGAAGCAGCAGCCTCCTCGAAAATATCTGGCAAAGGGGAATCAAAATATCTAAATATGGTGATTAGAACAATGATCTAAATCAAATAGTCCCCAATTGTTTTGACAAATCGAAAATAGAAAAAATTCTAAAAAGAATTGACAAATTCGACCTAATCAAATCCATGATTGAAAATATTACCTTAATCTCCCTCATCCATGGATTCTCAGTGAAAGATTCGAGCTTGTTGAGGAGACGAAACCACAAGACGAAGAGGCACGAGAAAGGGAGAGTCGATGAAAGACTGTGAGCTTGCGAGAGAACGAGGAACGAAGAACCAGAGAACGAGAGACGAGAACGGGAAAACGAGGGTTTTCACCTGGGCGGGTTAGGCGGGCGCGATGCCCGCCCATTAAGAGCCTGTTTACTCTCTTTTAAATTCATACCCGCTCATTTAGAACTATTTAACCAAATGGGTGGGTTTTGGGCGGGCCAACTGATGGGCGAGCTGGGTGGGCAATTGGGTATGGACAGAAATTGCCTTCCCTAGCTCGAGGCAACGCGATCGTCAGTGGTGGTCGACGTCGATGGCGAACGAGGGAAGGCGTCGAGCCCGGGCAACGAGGGAATGGACAGCGGAGAAGAGAGAATGGTGTGATAGGTCACGGCGAAGTTGGTGGCGGTTAAGTTCAACGAA
>NW_017972901.1:0-35464 GCF_001876935.1 Asparagus officinalis | reverse complement strand
ATTCACGAGGAGGAGAAGAGAAGGAGAGAGAGGCGGCTGAGATTTTTTGAACAGGAGAGAGGGTTTGGGTTACATGTATGTATATATATAGTATAATATTAGGGTTAAGGTTTAAAACGAAAATAATTAAAATAAATAATTACGGGTATTTAAAAATTAAACTAATTACAGAATAATTATCTACAAATAAAAACGTACATGTTGTGCTAATACAACAGTTGATACGAAATAGTCGAAATATTCACATATTATAAAATTAAACGAGAATAATTAATAATAAAAATATATTTACTTATTTTTAAAATCAAATAATTATGCGATAATTATATACAAAGTAAAACGTACAAGTTATACTAATATGACAGATAATATGTTACAATAGAAATAATATAGCAAATTGTATAAATAAAACGTAAATAATAATATAACGTATTATACAAGATAATACGTAATAAATAGAATAATACACCATATTATTTAAAATAATATGTAATAGTATCAAAAACCTAACGGATAAATTCTATAAATTTTTACTGCATTAAACTAATTTGTAAATATCAAAACTATTTAAATAATTATAAAACTTGAACTTTAAATCATAGAAATTTCTAGAAAATCGAGAAAAATACAAATACTCTTCTAAAAATAATAATTAAGTATTTTAAAATACCAGAAAATTATTTTAATTAGTATCAAAAATTTCATGGTCCTTACAGCGGCGTATTGGGTGCACGTAGAGGATTTGTGAACAGTCAGTTATCCGATGATATGAGTGTTGACTCTATGTGAGATGTGGACCAGTGAGTTGAGATAGGATGACTAGTTACATGACCTCGATTCTTTGCTAAGTATGATTCTTGTGAGATGTAGGCCAGTTGTGTTTCTTTTCATACATAGATCGGTGTTAATATTTAATTATCTACAATTTGAGACATATGGTATATACATGAGGGTTTCCTTGTTTGGATTATTTCGCTCGATGTACTACGTCTCATTTTAAAGATTTTTAGGTATTAATTCCATCTATTGTATGCCCTTGTTACTTGGATGATTAGACTGATCGCTAGCTACATGATCTCGTTACCTGATCGATTTTGGATGCTTTATGTTATCATGATTTAATAGTGTTTTCATGTTGATTTGTGGATTTCAGTTGTACGTTCTTTGTTGTTTCTGTTATTGTATCGTTTTCCGCTTGGGTTTTCGTTCATTCTATTTTCTTTTGTGGGGTCTTGCTGTGCGTCATGTACACTGATGTACACCTGTTTTCTCTGGTGTACGTCAGACTTAGAGGAAGAACAGGTTCAGCTGGAAGATCGCCAGGAGCCGGAGGATTCTTAGCAGGAGTGCCTTGTAGATGGAGCAGAAGATCAAGTTGAAGCTTAATTATTCCTTTCAGTTTATTTTTGTAGCATTTCCTTTTCGCCTGATCATTGTATTTTTATATTCTCTTCAGTATTTCTTTTGTTTAGTCATGTATAAGGGCATGTTTGACCCATATATTATGTCTCGGATGTTATCCTATTTGTGATATGATATTTTTATTCTGAGTTTGTCTATTATATTCTTGCTGATTGTGATCGGGGACCTGTGACTTCGCATTGTATTTATTTCTAGACGCTTAGCGTATTGGATTGAGAAGAAAAAAAAGAGAAAAAAAATGATAGTGTATATTCTTCTCAATCTAATACATCGCGGGCTTGTTCACGTTCTGATTCCCCTAGTATTTTGGAAAGCGGGGTGTGACAAAAACTCCCACACAAACTCTCGCTACGTCGGTGCACTCAACACTCTCATTGTTAGAGTCCGGACATAGTACTCGGAATTTTAGTCTCCTGATCATTAACAATTGTCAAACCCCTTCGTGTTAAGTATTTGTCACTTAACACCAGGGACTCTCTCCGAGTGATTTATACGAATCAACACTCCCATTGTAATTTGTACTCTTACTCTCAAACCCCCATTTGGTCAAACCTTCCTACAGTTAGGACCAAAGTCAAAATCTCCTCTCGAATATTTCCATGAACGAGAGGTTCACTTTCAAATCGAATGATCAAACCTTTCTACAGTTAAGATCACCTCAAACTTCTGCTTGGTCAAACCTTCCTATAGTTAGGGCCAAAACCACAATTCACTCTCAATAAACGAGAAATTCACCTTTAGTTCGATAATCAAACCTTCTACAGTTAGGATTATTCGAATCTTTTCGATTCTCGGAGTGGAGATCCCACTCTTAGTTTCACTCTTCAGATTCTCAAAGTGAAGATCCCACTTTGAGTTTTCTTTGCAACTGGAGATAGAATATAAAATTCTTCCTCTCTAGCATCGGGTTTATCTTTGCCTTAAGAGAAGACACTACTTTTCAACTCCTAAAATCTACGCCTAACACGCGTTGCCGGTTTAGTCTTTCAACGATTAAAAAAGACACCAGAATCCAAGTTTGGGGAATTTTATCCCGAAGCCTAAGTAGGAATAAGTCAACGCCTAACACGCGTTGCCGGTTTAGTCTTTCACCGATTAAAAAAGACACCAGAATCCAAGTTTAGGAAAGTTTATCCCGAAGCCTAAGTAGGGATAAGTCAGCGCCTAACACATGTTGGCGGTTAGTTATTGACCATAAAAAGGACAAAAGTCTACTTATTCAATATTGTGGCAGGTTGTTATTAATAACACTATAATCTGTGCCTTACACGTACGAAGAATTTTATCCCGAATCCTAAGTAGGGATAAGTCAGCGCCTAACACGCGTTGCCGGTTTAGTCTTTCACCGATTAAAAAAGACACCAGAATCTAAGTCTGGGGAAGTTTATCCCGAAACCTAAGTAGGGATAAGTCAGCGCCTAACACGCGTTGCCGGTTAGTCTTTGACTATAAAAAAGACAAAAGCCCACATATTCAACATTGTGGCAGGTTGTTATTAATAACACCATAATCCGTACCTTATACGTACGAGTAATTCTATCCCGAAGCCAAAGTAGGGATAAGTTAGTGCCTAACATGCGTTTCCGGTTAGTCTTTGACCGTAAAAAGGATAAAAGCCCACATATTCAACATTATGGCAGGGGGGTTTTTATAACACCATAATCCGTGCCTTACACGTACAAGGACTTTTATCCCGAAGCCTAAGTAGGGATAAGTCAGCGCCTAACACGCGTTGCCGGTTTAGTCTTTCACCGATTGAAGAAGACACCAGAATCCAAGTCTGGGGACTTTTATCCCGAAGCCTGAATAGGAATAAGTCAGCGCCTAACACGCTTTGCCGGGTAGTCTATTCCCGTGAGAAAGACGAAGTCTACATATTCAATATCGTAGCACTAGGAGAGTTAACTCTCTTAGCACAACGTCACACGCAGAACGGACTTAAACAATTCATATGCAAGCCCGATTCAAAACGGTAATCGGTAAAGGCACGTCAAATCCATTGAAGGCTGAGGATTTGCCAAAAATCCTAAGTCTACGTCTAATACACATTGTCGTTTAGTCTTTTCACTGGAGAAAGATGAAGTCTACATATTCAATATTGCAGCACTAAAAGAGTTAACTCTTTTAGCACAACATTATGTGTGGAATGGATTTGAACAATCTGCATGCTAGCCCGACTCAAACGGTAGTTGGTAAAGGTGAATCAAACCCGTTGATAGCTAAGAATTTGACAAAAATTTTATAAATACGATAGTCATTGATGCACCAGTTCCATTAATTGGTCTCGCGACTCAAGGATTTGACAACTTTAGGATAAGATTCATTCATACAGATGGATCAGCTTTAACAGGTGGTCCTGCAGCCCTAACATTTAGGACCGCCCTGCTTCAATCCCTTAAGAGCTTAAACTGTGTATACTCTAGCAAACGTACAAGTATAAACTGTGTCAACGCTAATCGATGCAAAACCCTAAGGTCAACGCCAGTCAACGTGTAGCCCTAGGTCAACACAAGTCAACACCGATCGATACGAAACCCTAAGGTCAACGCCAGTCAGTGCGTAGCTCTGAGTCAACGCCGGTCAATGCGTAGCTCTGAGTCAACGTCGGTCAACGTGTTGCGACGGAGATAGTCAGTTCAAAGTCAACTCAATGGCACGAGCCAAATGTTAGACCCTAGAGGGGGGTGATTAGGGTCTTATGCTAATCTAATCCGATTAAATGCCAATTAAAACTAATTAACAAGTTATCCTAGCAAGTATGAAATATAACAACTATATAAGCTATTATCCTAGCAAGTATGAAATATAACAACTATATAAGCTAGGATAAACAATATGAACAATGAGATATATCATATATGATGAGATATACAATATGATATATGCAAGGATATGAAAACTAACACAATGGGTAAACAATATGAACTAGATAGTGTATCATATAAATAATGAGACAATGGCGAAATGAGCAATGAGCACAAATAAGAATAAACGCCAAAGCACATTCAAACACACAATATGATCACGGAGTTCGGACCTTCCGTCCTACGTCTCCGCTCCCCACTCCCGGGGAGAAATCCACTAACACAATCCGGTTTGGAAGCCGGAACTTCTTCTACACACTCGGTTTTCTAGCTAACCGAAAACTCTACAACTCACACTCTTGCAATCACACTCTACACCCACTAAGTTTTGGACCTAGCCGTGTCTCCCTCAAGTGCTCGGTTACAACCACTCTCTAGGCACGTCAACCGACGCCACTCCTCTTGGGACGATCCCCGACTCTCACCACACACTCCTCACTCCAAATACAATAAGCTCATGTGGGTGTGTGTAACAATAAGATTAAAATCAAATCTAAACTCAATATAAAATTAGCTTTAATAGAAATGATATTTAACAAGTAATAAATAAAAACTAGAGTAGTGTTTAGAAAACTTCTCAATAGAAGACAAGATGGAGAGATGGAGATTGGAGCCCAAACAAGAAGATGATCGATGGAGAGATGGAGATTGGAGCCCAAACAAGAAGATGATCTCCTCCACTTGTGAAAACCAAAACAGCTTTAAACCAAACCCTTAAACAGAAGATGATCTCCTCCACTTGTGAAAACCAAAACAGCTTTAAACCAAACCCTTAAACAAGCTTAAAACAAACTTAAACTCTTTTTCAAAACTCTTTAAAACATTTCTTGAATCCTTAGTTAGAACTGAGGTAAGGGGGGTATTTATAGAAACCCCAAAACCAAGAGAAAGCCAAGAAAAAGGCCAAAATACCATTCTGCAACAGCTCTAAAAATAGCCGTTGGAACTACAGCGGTCGACCGAGGAAAATCGCGGTCCACCGTGAACAAGATCAGAAAACAGAGGTGTTTTCCAGAGAGTTCGTCGGTCGACCGCACTGTAGCGCGGTCGACCGATGGTACTGTAGCACTATTTATCCAGCTCTGTAAAATCAATTAAAAATAGTAAAACAGCTCCAAAAATTATGAAAATTTGAGAAAAGGTTCTAGACATGTATAAGAACATGCTAGAGAAAGAATTTATGAAAAAAAAGTTCCCAGTTGAGAGAAATAAATGTTTGAACACAGATTTACAGTTTCTGAAAAACTGCAGACATACACCATTTTGTAAAATCAATTGGGCACAGTAAATCAACTCCAAAAATAGTAAAATTTTGAGGAAAGTTTCTAAACATGTCAAAGAAAGAATTTCTTGAATATCACTTCCCATTTACGAAAACTCATCTGTTTTGTAAAACATGCACGAACATGTGCACGAACAAAAACATGATTTTGTAAATTCCATTAAACATAACAAATCAATTCCAAACTTGATGAAACTTTGCAAAATGTTTATAAACATGAAAACAAACATGTTACAAAAATAAATTTTCAATTTTTATTTATCAATTATGAAAACTCATTATTTTGTAAAAACATGCATGAATATGAATTTGTTAAGAACATGTTTTTGACAAAAAGAGTTTAAACGCATATTGAAACTTTATGAAATGTCTTCATAAATATTATAATACATGAATATAAAGTAAACATGGTCAATAAAATAATATCACAAAGTTTTCTCAAAATAGCTCATTTTGTGAGAAAATCCAATATTGTGTGTGTATATGATATTGAGCTTAGAGTATTAAACACACATAATATAAACCTATACTAAATATACCCAAGCTTAATGAAGATCTTCAATGAGAATGACTTGTTAAACTTTGCGGAAGAAGCTTGTAATTGGATCTTTAGCTTGAATTGATGTTGCTTCACTCTACAATTTCGCCAACCTCCATTTGATATGATCGTTAAGGCTCAATTCCATCCATCCTCCAACTACGTTGTTTGTCTATAATAAATAAGAAAACACAAATACTAGACAAACAACATTATTAGTAAATTATTTGTTAAACATCATCAAAACAAGAAGGCCAACACCAAAACCAACTCACCAATTTCGATTCGAGACTTTAATGACGGCCAGATGATAAACGTAGCGCCGAAGGAATTTTAGCTATTCGTCAAAATATTGAATAGACCGAAAATCGAAGAAGTCAAGAATCGAAGCTAACTACAGGTCCTTTCTCACCGACTGAAGGTTGGACCGATCACATCCAAAGTATTTCAGGCTCTTCTATAAATGAAACGAGACTGAAACACTTTGGAGGGGGTATCTGTAGGCGTAAAAAATTACCCACGGATTTCTGTACGCGGCTTAAGACAGAGAGAAGATGATGAACGTCACTATTCGGGTCATAGAAGCTTATTTGACATTGACAAGCGCATGAAGTGAGTCGACGAACCGTGTGTAGCAACAAAACTTCAGAATAATGAAAACACGAACTGATCGGGAGCTACGCGTCGCTTACGAAAGACGAAGCACCTATCGTGTCCCGTCTACTCCATATATGATTCAACCATAGGAGCTTGTATATCTTCTTGTCAGCTTTCCAACGCATATTGAATCACACAATTCGAGTTCGGACGACGAAAATACGACGAAAACGGACAGGACGCGTAGAAAAATGCTCTAGGCCTCAGTGAGACACCCTCAGGTGTCTCGATTAGGCCGAGACACCCTCAGGTGTCTCAGCCATGGTTGAGACACCCACGAGTGTCTCGGCCAAGCCGAGACACCCGCGGGTGTCCACACCCCCGAAACCCGATTTTTGGTAATTTAAGCTATTTTTTCGATGTTAACCACATGGATTTGTTCCAACTGATCTGAATCTATCCAAGAATGTGATGAAATGGTTACAACTGAAGATAAGAGTGAATCGATCGTTCTTATACAAAAACAGAGGTCCCAAAGCCTATAAATACAGCCCTAGGGCCTTTATTTTTTCAAATCTGGAATTATCGAGCATTGGCAAAGCTCTGCTGGATTGAAGACTGAAGGAGCACGAATTTCAGAAGAGAGGAGGAGATCAGATCGAGTTCGTCAGCATAAAGAAGAGGAACTCGTCATATCTACAGTTCTCGGATCCTTGAGATTGCCCCGTTGCGGTGATCTCGAGAAGAGTGATTATCTCGTTGTTGCCGAGATAATTGCTTCGGTTTCTTGATTCCTTCACGGATCAACGAAGCTCCGGATCTGATCTGATCGTTTGGTAGTCCACGGATATCAACATCCCCATCACAGGCTAAGATGCCACTCAAGCAGCGAAGGATAAACGTCCATTGCGTTTGTTTAAAAGGAAAGTTGTAATCTTTATTGAAAGTCTTATAAAAAGACTCTCTCTTTTTGTTTTCATTGTAACGTTTAAAGTTGTAATGAACTCGTCAATGAAGAAATCGATTTTCTCCCAAAACACCGGCCTCTCACGAGATTTTCATGTGCAGGAGAGAACATCAGGCTCTAGAACCGGCCATCTGAAGGAGTTTGAGAACTCTAACAGCACTATAATCCACAGATAATCCCCCTGTTCGATAACTGACATCAACAAAGGTATATGTGCAACACCCTGAAAAGTTCAGAAGGATTATGTGAAATTACAAAAAAAAAAAAAAAACGAACTAGAGAAATTAAATGAATATATTTTAATTTTTTGAAATAACAATATAGTAAGTAAGAAATTTAAAAAATATTTTTTAAGATTAAATTTCTAAAAAAGCCATAAAATTAACAATAGGTTTCTAAAAAAGGATATATATTAGAAAACCCCCCTTAATTTTAAAGAATTAGGCCTTATGAAGAAACCTTCTTAACTTTAAGGTTTTATGGGGGAAAAAGATCCCCCTAGAAACCACCTGAGCAATAAAGTAATTATATGAAAAAAATATTTTATTTTCAATTTATAAAAAACCAAAAATAAGTTTAAAAACTTCTAGTTTAGAGTACACGAGTTGTATCCTAACAATATTTAAACACTAAAAAAGTAAGTCATGTATATTGAATGCAAGTTTTTTAAGAGTAGTTTTGGGTTTTAAGTGAAGAATTTGACTGAGAGGTGGTTGATTGCAATAAAAACTAACTATAAAGGTGGTTTACATATAAATTGAAAATAAAAGATGATTTTTGTATAATTACCCTATTTTAAAGGTGGTTTCTAGGGGAAAAAACTCAAAAAAAAAAAAAAAAACCAATAATACTAATCATAGTTTTCACATGGGTGTGTACAGTTAGGCAAGGGGTTGATTTTTTCGGTAAAGATTGTGATTCACACTTTTAAGAGGGCTTTCTGATCACCCCTCAAATTAAGGGAGGTTTCTGGTATTCTGAAAGTTATGGGAGGTGGTGGGGTTTGAAAACTTAACCTATCTTCATGCTAAAATTGCTTTTACCTCCAGTTAAAAGTGAGAAATCACCAAGAGTTAGTTAAAAGCGCGAGTGAAACGCTTCTGTCCCCGTTCACGTGCATATCACGTGCCGACCAGCAGCTGCTCAAAACCCTCCCCTCTGTTCTGCAACAAGCGGCGAAAAGTTTGGGGTCTTGATCACGAAGAGATGGATCAGGAGCAGGAGCACGAAGTCTATGGCGGAGAGATCCCCGAAGAAGAAGGCGAAATGGTGACGCCGACGACCAAGATCCCCAATCCTCTAAAGAGGTATCCTCACTTCTCTCTGTCTCTATTCGAAACCCTAGAGTTCTATTTTTTTTCTTAATTAGGATACCTGTTATTAATAGAACTTGGAGGAGATGAAGAGGAGGCTGAAGGAGATCGAGGAGGAGGCGGGCGCGCTTCGGGAGATGCAGGCTAAGGTCCAGAAGGAGATGGCCGCCGTTCAAGGTTTGACCTTTTCCCCTTTGTTTCTATTGTCCCTAGGGTTTTGAACTTTTTTTCTGGGTGTGATCTGATTTGTTGCTGTTAGGGTTCCGAGATTTGGGGTTTATGGCATTGATTTGTTTTGATTTGAGTAGTTTATGTGCAGCGGATTTTGTAAGCTTGCTATCTGCTTTGTATTGGGTAATGCTAACTTTACTACAAACAAGCACGGTTCTACTTTTATACCATAAGAACACAAGCATGGGTCCTTGACTACTTATAAGTTTTGCTTTTGTTTCTTGTAGTGCAAAAGTAATTTTGTAGTATAAAGGTTTGCACATGGAGAATGTGCAGAAGTTAGTAATATTGAACTGAGCTGTCTATGGTGGATAGTTTACTTATTTTTTGTTTTCAGAATACGCAAGTCTTTTGATTGGATGTGTATGTTCTCTGAAAAATGAGATTTCTTCTTTTATCATTGGGATATAGGATTTAAAGCATTGATTTGTTTGGGTCGGTTTAGTTTTATGTCTAATAGATTCTGTAGACGTGCTATGAGTTTTATTTTTAACCAATTTGGGATTCTGTGAAAAGAAAATCATTAGTTCTAAAATAGGGGGCATGTGCAAAAGTTTGTAAATTGAATTAGGCCATCTATGGTGTATAATCTACATAATTTTCATTGTAAGAATTTTTTGTCAAATGGAAAATGGGATTTTTATTTTTTTGGTTTTTTTTTCGAATATAAGATTTATGGCTTGCTTCTGAGAGTTTGAGCTTGAATTGGATGACCAAAGATATGGGCTTCCTTACTAGCTTGTTGACCTTCGACCTTTTATAGAAAGTCTATTTGCTGCTCATAATTTTTGGCCATACATCAACTTTGACTTGGAGGGTTAATGTGTTAGAAAGCGATGAAATCTGTCGCTCCCTTTTGTGGAGCTTTTCCACTTATAACGTATGCTCCAAATTTAAACCAGTTGATTTTTTCACTTCAAATAGAATGGTTAAATGTGTCATAGTTTAGTTGATGCAGGTGTTATTTATTTGGTTGTAGATGTGTATACTAAGTGTTGACCGAAAAATTTGGAACGAAGACTTGCTTGTTGTTGTAACAATGTACAATAAATGTAGATGAGAAAGTTTCTTTTTCCTACCCTGCTGGATGCTAAAACGTTATGAATATTCATCTCACTATTAGTCTTATTTCACTATCTTGGAATTGTGCCCCTTGTTCAGCAATGATCTAATTATTCTTTACTATTTGTTTTCTAATTTTTTTTACTTGTGAAGAGGACTTTAAGCAATTTTTTCATACATTACGTAAACTGCAAAAAATTATAATGTTCTAACTTCTTTTTTGTTACTAGTTGAAACATGCTAAAATTTCTACAATCATCAAATTATAGATCTGTTGGTATTTATGAAACCTGATAAAACTGTTGTTGTCAAGCTTATGGGGAATATTAATCTCTAGATTGTATAACCACATGCTAATTTTGTGTGAGCAAAAACTAGTTCCTGGAATT
Organism: Asparagus officinalis; assembly: GCF_001876935.1. NCBI lineage: Eukaryota > Viridiplantae > Streptophyta > Magnoliopsida > Asparagales > Asparagaceae > Asparagus > Asparagus officinalis. The sequence goes on along the minus strand of NW_017972901.1, from coordinate 24,799 downwards.
TCAAAAAGGGGCTCAGGACATTGAATATGTTTAGAATACAAATGTGTTTTGATTAGATATTACAATGTTATGTTACATATGAACATCATCCGATATGACACCCTAATATTTTTTACATATCCCCGATATATCCCCGATTTTCGCAATCCGATATGGATTTTGGCCACCTGATATTTTTGATATTTTCAATATTTTCAATATTTAATACGTTGATTGATATATTGTTGAACACATGGGATGCACACAGACACAGTCCCATCCGTCGCATTCACATTCTAGAACTCCTTTATCAAGTTCAAGAATGTCAAACACTTGTGCTTTCAAGCTCCATCAAGATGTGTCAAGGCAATCTTTAGATTTGGCAATGAGTCTCATCATTTTACGAACAAAATTATAGTGGTGGCAATGAGTCTCATCATTTCACGAACAAAATTACAGTGGAGGTTGATGTTTTAAGACATAAAGGGCTTTGTTGGCGGTGACTGGGGAATGAGTGAAATTTTGGGTGAGCTTGGAATCGAATAGGAAGTTCTGCATTGAATGTTATGAGAAAGGAACTTGTTGCAGAGGTGGACGAAGAGCTCGTGGGTGGTGGTGAAATGGAGTCTTCTTGAAGTGGGCTTGGAGGTTGCAGGAGAATGAGGTGTGGTAGATTGAGAATACTTTTGGATAAGGAGTTAATGTAGAAAAAAGCATGGAGAAGATGGTTGAGGAGGCGATGGGGTAGACGTTGGTGAAAGAATGTGGGTGGAGAAGTTGATTGGATTAAGTTAGAGGAGATTAGTAAAGAAGAGGTTGAGATAATTTTGAAATCTTAATTAAATTTGGGGGTAATTTAGTCAATAGCTAATAACAACATTTAACTTAACAACATAGTGGGAATATTCTGTGTATATTCCTCCACAGAGTTATATGGGGTAATTTTTTTCTATTGTTGATGTATTGAGAGGCAATTTTGCAAATATTGAGATTTTGATGGTATTTTTGCAAATATGGGTGATCTAAGTGGTACATATGCAAATAACCCAAAATATCATTATACATTCAAATCATATTTTTTTTATTTGTTAATCATATCTTGGCTTTTTTGATCCAAAAGAAAGTTGTGAACTTTTCATTAATGTGTAGATTCATATGATATATGATCAACATAAGTAATATAGTGTTTTCTAACTAGGTGAGATGCATGTGTGGTGCATGTGGCTAAATATCTTGGTTATTTCTTTTGAGTTTATTTATTTACTATAATTGGGTTGCAACATAGTTAAAAATATATAAATTTTTTTTGGATGTCTATCGATATAATCTTGTTTGTTTCAATCTGTTGCCTTCCTAGGAAAATAGTAAAGTTTAGAACCTTAAAATTGTAAAGTATAGAGCCTTATAAATAGTAAATAATCCATCTGGTAAGCTTGTACGTTTACTTGTTTTATGTTCTGAATTTTTTTTAAAAAATATATGAGAAAAAGTGACTCAAAGAATTTTTTTTGAAAGATTTAGAATTAAGCATTTGGAAGTTTTTGAGTGTTTACGATGGCTGTACGCAAATTAAAAGTGAAGTTAGCGGAAACTGTGAAATAAATCCATGTGAATCAGGATAGATGGTCATTTGATCGATTCATTGCTATTGACTTCTAAAAGGCAAGAATGTGTAGAATTTGCAGTTAAATGAATGGATATTCTATTTTTATCAATTTGACTGATGCAATATTTTTTTAGCATTACATATAATTGATATTCATATGACACTGTTATAAATAGTGGTAAATAGTGCTGTAATAGTGGGGGGCTAATAGCTTTAATGGTCTCTTTCCGCGACGCTGTCGCCTAATAATGATGATATATTACGGAGTATGCGCTTTCCGCTCGCCAAAGCGGCCAATAGCGCGCCATAACGGGTAATAGCGGGTGATTGCTGGCAAAATTCGCTTTTTGATCGCTATTTAAAAGCGGTTTAAGATTTATTTTTTAAAAATTAAACCGACCTGCAACCACTGCATCCCACCGCCTCTTGCAATTTTCAATGTATTTTCGCCGCCTCCCACAGCCTTCGGCACCTACATCATTCTTTCCTCTCATATTGTCTCGCCGTGAGCTCCTCCTACTGCAATCCTTTCACTGCTCAGCACATCTTTTTGAAGACGACTCTTTAACTCCTCCAGTCGTCTTCGATATTATGTGACGGTTACATGTCTAGTTTAGGATCTCATTAAATCATCAAATATGCACTTTTAAATTTTTTAGATTTTTCTTTAATTATTATTATTATTTTGAATATTTATACATATTTAAAATAGACTGTTATTTGACTTTGCGTTTCTTACCACAATTTTGCCGCAATAGCCCTAAATAGTCTTAGCGATGCCTCACCCCTATGTGGTGCTATCCGCTATTAATAACCTTAATGATATATTAATAATTAAGAGATGAAATTTACTCATTTAATGATATCTCTCAATTGTTTGGAGAAATATATTCCCAATAGCTTAATTATCAATCAATTATATAATTATACAACAGATATAAATTTCTAAGTCAATAAAATGAAAACTATTCCTAGTAACTTTCTAATCATTTGAAAAAACTATTAATCGACACCATTTTAAGGATTTTGTGACTGAAAAACAATATTGATGAAAATAAGGGTTAATACTAATGTGTTTTATTAAACTCTATATTTTGGCTTCAAAATAAATTGTGGAATTTATAAAACTACCAAAATTTAATAAATGTTCTTTATTTTGTGGACTTAAAAATAATTTCTTGGATTTTTAGTTTATTTATTAAAGTTTTAAAAAATTACCCTTTCTTATAATTTTGTTATTAAAACCTTAAGCTTAAACTTATAATTAATTTCTACCAAAACCATGATTCTTTATAAAAATATTTTTGAACATAAGATTATTTTTTTGACATTCCGGGGATAGATAGATTATCTCGAACTTAGGGGTTTAAACTAACTTTTCTCAAGACTAAAATATCATGTAGTTTTTTATTTAAAAAAACTCTATGGATTTAAAGTAAACTTTTCAAAACAAAGGGCTAAGGTATATTTTCTTTATTCTGCTATAGCTCTGTTTCTATTTGTAAACGATCAAGACACAAGTTATTAAATAAGCATAACAATGAAAATTATCTCTAAATGAAAAACACTCAGTGTAAAATTCAGCATTCAATAGATATTCAAGAACAAGATCAAAACTTAAAAAAATGTAACCATTAACATTTTAAGTATTATTTCAATTGATATTCAAGAACATTGAAACTTAAAAAATATAAGCATTAACATTTTAAGTAATATTTGAATAATCTCAGAACAACAACATTAATTAATATTTGGATTGTTACACTTAATAATTAGCCTAGTTAGCAACACTGTATTTGAAATGTATTTGAAACGGTCATATGCTTAATTTGAAATGTATCTGTGACCGGTGCCCATGGGCACTTGTTAGTGGATGATAGAAATGAGAGAGTTAGGAGAGAAATAATTAGCAAGTGAGTCCCTACTAATTTGCACAAATTTCTCTCTTTACCTCTCCTTTCTCTATCTCTTTTACCCCTTAATGAGTGCCCATGAGCACCCATTAGAGAAACCCAATTGGAAAAGTTCTACAATAATTTATTTAAGCTGTTCATACCCTTAAAATATTCTTACCAAATAGCTCTATAGGCAGCCAATCTTAGACTTTATCGTTTTACTAATTTAATAGTTCTTAGTCTTAACAATTGTCTTCCTCTTGTTGTTAGACAGTTGGGCAACTATAAGCTTTCTTTGAGTTTCTCATCCATTAGATTTTTTGAAACAGTTTTAATGAAGATGTGAGGCATTTTGTGGAGTGAATTTCATCGCATTATGTCTGTAATAAAGAATGGTTCTTGCAATAAATAATTCATCAGATTTTTTGAAACAGTTTTAATGAAGGTGTGAGGCATTTTGTGGAGCGAATTTCATCGTATTATGTCTGTAATAAAGAATGGTTCTTGCAATAAATAATTAGAAAAACGTAGAATGATGCTATAGCATCTAGTTAGGAGGTAATTATTTGAACCATAAGTGTTTCATGTAACTATATGGTGGCCTACTTGGCTTCTACCTATAGAAAATTGGGCTTTTATATAGATCGATGGACTATTGAAGAAATCCTTGAGGTGTTGTGGCATTTGAGAGTAAGAGCTCGTTGGAGTCAATTTCAGGTGGAGATGGAGAGGTGAGTCGTATTTGAATTTTTTTTAGATGAAGAGGTAGGGAGATTGAGCGGAGAGAAAGAGATTTGATTTTCAGTGAAGATATGCTATCACTATAACGAAAGAGGAGATGTGCAGATGAACTGGCGAATGTTATAAAAATATGAGCCCTCAATTTCATTAATTTAAGTAAATTAGGTTTAGAGTATAATTTTTTTGATAGTAGGTTTAGAATATATGATAATATATGATATAAATATGGTTTAGGGGTAAAATTGTCCATAGAATTTTTTTTCAAACTCCTACTTTTAATGGAAGTATGATTTCGGTAGAATATGACTAACTTAATGAATTTGATTAAATTAACAAATTTGAAACGTTAAACAAATTTTCCTTCCAAAAAAAAGTTAAACAAATTAGAAGTTCAGTGATACAAATTGCAAATTTTTTTTAATGTTGAAACTATATATTGAATCAATTTTGTTCTTTATAGGTGTAGTGAAGTATCTGGTTTGCTTATATCCATCCTGAAATATCATAGCTTCAATGCCATCAATTTAGTATGTTTTACTATTTTTAAAATAAACCTCAGGAAGTTTCAACTTGAGTCTTGCCTAGAAGGATTCATTTACTCCAAATATGCTAGAAATATCATGGGAAGGCAAAAGAAAAAGTCTAAGCGGAAAGATAGGGCTTAGGCTTTAGTGGTAAAAAGCGCCAAGTTGAAAAACCTGAAGGCAATAAGAAATAGGAAAACTTTGGGGGTGTGGGGGGGGGGGATTCGAAATTAAGAACTTCCACAATAAAGAAAGCAAGCAGTAATCCTAAAATTGTAATGTGGACAGTAAGCATCAATAAAAGAATACATACAATTTAAAACAAATAAATCTTGAAGTGAAACTAAAAACATCCGGAAAGAGTATAGCAGAAGGGGCCTTAGGTGGGCTTTTACTACGAAGACTGGTCCAATGAAGAATCTGGAGTGAATCTTCATGTTAAACAATTGAAAAATTAAAATTTTGAAGAGAATCTTGAAGAAATGAACCTATGCCACCATTCGTTATATCAGTCACAGATGATATGCTCCCATCTCACCATCTCACCATCTTCATGTTAAACAATTGAAAAATTAAAATTTTGAAGAGAATCTTGAAGAAATGAACCTATGCCACCATTCGCTATATAAGTCACAGATGATATGGGCCCAACTCACCATCTTATCTGATTGGTACTATTAGATCCGCACATGTATATTTGGATGCCTATCATCACGTCCCATCTCATATTTTTATTATTTTTATAAGTTATATATAAAGAAATTAGAGTTTGAAAGTAATGCAGATTTTTAGTCCCGTTGAAGGCTTTTATTGAATATGTGGATTGTTAACTATATCTGAATGCTCATTGTGCTATTGTGTCATGGGTAGGATAAGTCAGCTTAATAGCAGAAGTTCCTTCTTTGGCATATAGATTTCGAACACAGTTAACTCTTCAACATACCTAGATGGCTTGGGCCAATGAGGTTGGCAGCAGATATATTTTGTTCTTCACATGCATATTTGAGTATAGCAAATTCTACAATGGGATTTATTATGATAATAAGTTGAGTCAGTACAATTATTTAGCTATGATATTTCTGCAGTGCAAATCTGAAAGGAAATAAACTATTGAAAAATAGGAGTTTTGCTTACATACTCCAACATCGTTGCCATTCATTGTGAACTGTAACTTTATGTATGCTGCATTTCGAAAGGGCTGCATTAAACTGCCCTTTTTATATAATATATTCTGATACCCACATGTGCATTCACTAATCATAGTTAGCTTTCTTTTGTCAAGAAGTAGACCTTCTGTATTTTTGGAGGATGCTGGTTTATTTTTTGCTATCCATGGTATTAACATTGTATTTTTACTCTTGCCAGATGATTCATCCAGTTCTGGTGCGACCCAAGCTGAAAAAGAGGAGGTTGATTCTAGATCGATCTATGTTGGTAATGTGAGTTTTCCCACTCTATCCTCTTCTTGCAATATCTTTAATAACACATCTATTATATCACTCCAAAGTTTGATTTAAGGACAAATTTCCAAATTCGACCTATTTACAAACTTAATTGGCAAAAATCGACCAGTTTCCAACTTAATTTTCAAATTCGGAACTGGCTAAAACTAGGTCGAATTTGAAAAAAAATACGAAACTTCACGGGACTTCAAGCCCCGTGAAGTTTAGACCCCCGCTAATCGTGATTAAAGAGGGCTTAAACTTCACGGGACTTGAAGTCCCGTGAAGTTTTGTAACTTTTTTTTTTCAAAATCAACCCAGTTTCAGTCAACTGGCTGAAACTAGGTCGATTTTGATAAATAAGTTGCAAATAGGTTGTTTTTTGTAATTAAGTTTCTGAATAGGTTGGTTTTGAAAATTTGTCCTTGATTTAACAAGTCTTAGTTGAAAATTTATATGTTAGATGGTGATATTGAAAGGTTATTCCTTGCCTCTATAGAAAGACAGATCCTTAGTGTAACTTCACTTCGGTCATTCTTTACCCTGTTAAAGAGGCGGGTGACTGTATACTGCGAATATGTCTATAATTGTTTATGCTATTTGGTGGGCATACTTTAAAATAGATATGTGCGGGAGGACTTGCTGACATCTACTTGTTGATCATCTTATTGATTTTCTGCTACTTCTGTGCTATAGAAAAACAGAGTTACCTGTGTGAAATGGCATCAGTTTTTTGGATAACATGTTTATTTCTTGTTTTAAACTTAAACTATTCAGGTTGAACTTGGTAACTTGTTTCCATAGTTATGTCAGTTGAGTATTTCAGATGCAATTACAATTAATAATTCGGATATATTTTTAGACCTGCCGCGATAGGTGTATACTTTAGTAATTCTATGTGTAACATGTTCCTTCTTGAAGTGAATATCTTTCAACATAATATGCATAACATGCTCAGATGCATAAGGGGGTTTTACTTGCTTTGTTGACTTCGAGTTTCCATCATGCAAATTTGTCTTCCACAAGCATTCATTTTTCAGTGGAGAAAGTAGAATGCACACTGGAAAAGTCTTTATGAACACCGATTTTCCGTGGAGAAATTTGAAATGACCGATAATGGGTTGTATACTTTTCAGTTACATGTGAGTATTTGGGTCGTCTGTGGCTAGATTGACTTGGCAATACCTTCTAAATGTCACAAATTGATAATGCAGCTGTTAAGGCAGCTATAATTTTTCCAAATAGATGTTTGCTGCAGCATGTCAACAAGATCTGTTAAATTTCATCTGGTATTGTACATCTAAAGAAAGCATGTTGACAACGTGCATTTCTCAACCAACAAACCCAATCATTCTTTTACGTACTTTACTAATATATTTTTATTCATCTCATTTGTGTTATGAAGCTAGTAATACATCTAATTATTAAACATAACCTTTTGTTAGGTTGACTATGCTTGCACCCCTGAGGAAGTACAACAGCATTTTCAGTCTTGTGGGACAGTCAACAGAGTAACAATTTTAACAGACAAATTCGGTCAGCCAAAGGGATTTGCATATGTGGAATTTGTTGAAGTAGAGGCTGTGCAGAATGCATTGCTCTTAAATGAATCAGAGCTTCATGGTCGTCAATTGAAGGTTTGTGTTATTTTCTTTACTTTAAGCTTACTTGTGCAAACATTTATCTGATTTTGGCTATGACACAGGTGTCAGCTAAAAGGACCAATATACCAGGAATGAAACAGTACCGGGGTCGTCGAGCTAACCCGTATATGGGATTTCGATCACGAAGGGCTTATATGGCACCTCCTTTTTATTCTCCTTTTGGATATGGGTATGCTTTTTGTTCTTCATGCTCTCATCTAGTTCTATAAACTAAAATATTAACTTTGTCATAAAGTACGTTCATGTAGTTAGCATCACATATAGCTACAGGGGGAGCATATGCAATATTTAGTGCAAAATTTAACCTTAGCTGATTTTGGTCATGATCGTTTTCTTCATGCTAGAAGACTATGATCTACTAACTGGGATCTGACCTAAGTGATGGTTATTCTGGAGCAGTGATTTTCTTTAGTATTCGACTTAGTAAAGTCTATAAAGCTCTCAAGATCAGGTGGAGACTTTGAGTTGTGTCCGAACAGAAACAACTTTAGAATGTGTTGTTTCGGTCGTAATTACTAGTTGTTGTAGGTAATTTGGGTGTTAAAGGTTTTTACACGAAAACCACCTTTAACTTTTGTCCAAATTGCAATGTATCACAGACTACCTACATTTACTAAAATGTTCTCAATGTCAACACATTTTTTACTATTTTGCTAAAAAAACCCGAAATGCCATTTTACCCTCAACCCTCTTCTCCTCTCCTACATCTTCTTCCTCCTCCCTTCGCCTCTCCTCTCAACACTCACCACCGCTTTGGCCATACTCGCCCTCTCCTTCCCTCAATCCTCTCCAAAAAGCCTACCTCAATCACCGCCGCTGCCCATGACCACCACCTTTTCCCAAAACTCCAACCCTAAGCCTAACCCTACTTGCCACTTGGAGAGGAATGGGATAGGGGGAGTGAGGGGAGGGAGAGGGAGAGGGAGGGGGAGGGGGAGGGGGAGGGGAGTTAGGGGAGGAGGGAGAGGAGGCTGCGGTTAGGGTTTAGGGAGGGAGGAGATGGAGAGGAGATGGTGAGGGTAAAATACACATTTCTGGTCTTTTTTGATCAGAGTTCGCTAAAATGTGTGACGTTGAGAAATGTTAGCAAATTTAGGTAGTTTCTATTAAAAAAACGTTATGGTGGTAAGTTGCATTTTGGAAAAAAAATTAAACTATGTTATTTGAAATCGGATAGCGGCTTGATAAATAAATAGAATGAAACCAAGAAAATTGTAGAATATGGGACTCTATGGAGGCTGCTAATAAGAGGTCTTTGGAGTCTTTGGACTCAATAATTTTGAGACTTTTGTCAATGTTCCGCATTCATATTTACTAGTTAGAATGCACATGCATTGCACGTGGTTAAATACTTTGATTAGTTTATGTGTTTTCTATTACTGTTTATTTATCCTCTCTATAAAAATTGGAAACTAAATATGCGTAAATTTCAAAATCCCGAATAAGGTTGGGTGCTCGACATTAAACCCCAAATATCTTTGAAACTCATTAGATCCTCAATCGATCATGACAGGTAATCCTTGAAAATAATTAATTCATGTGTAGTCAAATGACTAAAATACCCCCACTAAATTTTAATAGAGAACCCTTGATAAGTTTTAATTTTTCCATTTAACCCCTAATAAATATTTATAGGAAGCCCCCAATAAAGTTTTTTTATAATATTGAGATTTTTTAAAGGGTTTTTTTTGTAATTTTCAGATATTTTAGGACATTGTGTGTAATTTTCGCATTTTAGAGGAAGTATGAATATTTGTAATTGTTGAAGTTTTCAGGTGATTGTTTGTAATTTTTAAATTTTTTAGGTTTTGTTGGCAATTTTTATATTTTAGGAGGCTTGTTTGCAATGTCATATTTTCCATTTTTTTGTGATATTGAATTTTTATGTAATTGTTTATAATTTTCATATTTTTAGGGGTTTTTGTAATTTTTAGATTTTAAAGGGACTTGTATCTAGTTTTATTGAGTTTAGAAGGCGTTTCTAATTTTTGAATTTTTTAGGGATTGTTTCTAATTTTTAAAATTTTAGGGTCTATTTGCAATTTTTAAGTTTTCAAGGGTTTTCTTGCAATTATTGATTTTCAATTGGATATATGTTATTTTTAAAATTATATAATGTTTTTATTTGTAATTTTCTAATAGGTTTTCCTTGAATTTATTAGGATAGTTTTTTAAATTATGGATAGTTATGATTGAATTAGGATTACAAAATATTTGTTTATTAGAATTTTTTAATTATGTATAAGTTTTAATTTGATAAGAATTCTTAAGTAAATATATGATTAATTTTTTTTTTTGAGATGGGAGGTTTTGAATTGCAGATTTATAATTTCTTGTTATATATAAAGGAGAGATCATTTCTTAAATTGGTAATAACAAAATAAATTTATTATTTACTAATTACTATTACTTAGGATAGGATTGGAATGTAATATCCCGAATGTTTAAGGGTAATGTTGACTATAGAAATATTTTTCTTGACTCATACTTTTAAAGGGAGTATGATTTGTCACCTTAATTATGAAGGTAATTTAAGAGGAGAATATTTCATAATATCATCTAACTATTTCTATCTTTATTTTTTAAATTTAAATATAAAGAAATGAATGTTAAGATAAAAAGATCTTTTGTTTACTCGTTAGGAGCCAAATTTAAATTTTTTGATGGTCAAAATTTTAAATCTTTATGTATTTTCTCTAGTAAATAAACTTTTAAGTTCTGACACTTTATTTTGTAATTTCTTACTAACGGTTGAATATGGTGATTGAACAATCATCTATAGCTTGTATCTTATTAATGATATTTCAATTAATTAGAACATCATCACAATGAAATCATATTAAAGATATTCCTAATAATTAGGATAATTTGAAATGTTAGGAATTCTTTTGGATTTATTTGCAAATTTTGTATAATCTCGGACTTTTTTGTAAATTTTTCAATATTTTTAGGTCTTTTGGATTTTGGCACAAAATATACAATTTCAGATTTTTTTTGGATATTTCTACCAATTTTGTAGGTTGATTTTTTTAAAAAAATCTTCAAATTATGTCTTTTATGTATTTCTATGAGTTGTGCAAATTTTATAGATTTTGGATATTTTCTAGCTTCGTCACTCAGACAAATTTACATTTGTCTCTTTAATTATGAAAATAATTTAGGAGGTGAGCATATTTCATAATAGGGAAAAATGCTTCCAGCCCCCAAAAGCCAAGTGACCATGCTTCCCACCCCCAGGACTTGGTCAATGGGCGTTTTACCCCTAAAAATAAAGAATCTATTCTCTGAGCCCCCAAAACACAAAACCCAAGACATTAAAACATGTGAAGACCATAATACCCTTCTCTCTCTCTTTCTTTTTTTATTAAAATATGATAGGGATTATTTTATTATTTTTGTTTTCTCTCTCTCTTTATCATGATGTACCAAGAGGATAGTTGAAATGATTGATGAGGATTATTTTATTATTTTCGTTTTTTATTATTTTGGTTGTTTGTATTGGGAGGTTGTTAAAGTTACGGGTTGATTGTTAAGGTTACGGGTTGGTTGTTAAGGTTAAGGGTTTGTTGTTAAGGTTATGAATCCTCTCTCTCTCTCTTTCTTTTTTTATTAAAATATGATGGGGATTATTTTATTATTTTTGTTTTCTCTCTCTCTTTATCATGATGTACCAAGAAGATAGTTGAAATGATTGATGGGGATTATTTTATTATTTTCGTTTTTTATTATTTTGGTTGTTTGTATTGGGAGGTTGTTAAAGTTACGGGTTGATTGTTAAGGTTACGGGTTGGTTGTTAAGGTTAAGGGTTTATTGTTAAGGTTATGAATCCTCTCTCTCTCTCTTTCTTTTTTTATTAAAATATGATGGGGGTTATTTTATTATTTTTGAAAGAAAGAGAGAGAGAGGATTCACAACCTTAACAACAAACCCTTAACCTTAACAACCAACCCGTAACCTTAACAATCAACCCGTAACTTTAACAACCTCCCAATACAAACAACCAAAATAATAAAAAACGAAAATAATAAAATAATCCTCATCAATCATTTCAACTATCCTCTTGGTACATCATGATAAAGAGAGAGAGAAAACAAAAATAATAAAATAATCCCCATCATATTTTAATAAAAAAAGAAAGAGAGAGAGAGGATTCACAACCTTAACAACAAACCCTTAACCTTAACAACCAACCCGTAACCTTAACAATCAACCCGTAACTTTAACAACCTCCCAATACAAACAACCAAAATAATAAAAAACGAAAATAATAAAATAATCCTCATCAATCATTTCAACTATCCTCTTGGTACATCATGATAAAGAGAGAGAGAAAACAAAAATAATAAAATAATCCCCATCATATTTTAATAAAAAAAGAAAGAGAGAGAGAGAGGATTCATAACCTTAACAACAAACCCTTAACCTTAACAACCAACCCGTAACCTTAACAATCAACCCGTAACTTTAACAACCTCCCAATACAAACAACCAAAATAATAAAAAACGAAAATAATAAAATAACCCTTATCAATCATTTCAACTATCCTCTTGGTACATCATGATAAAAAGAGAGAAAACAAAAATAATAAAATAATCCCCATTATATTTTAATAAAAAAAGAAAGAGAGAGAGAGGATTCATAACCTTAACAACCAACCCTTAACCTTAACAACCAACCTGTAACCTTAACAATCAACCCGTAACTTTAACAACCTCCCAATACAAACAACCAAAATAATAAAAAACGAAAATAATAAAATAATCATCATCAATCATTTCAACTATCCTCTTGGTACATCATGATAAAGAGAGAGAGAAAACAAAAATAATAAAATAATCCCCATCATATTTTAATAAAAAAAGAAAGAGAGAGAGAGGATTCATAACCTTAACAACATACCCTTAACCTTAACAACCAACCCGTAACCTTAACAATCAACCCGTAACTTTAACAACCTCCCAATACAAACAACGAAAATAATAAAAAAACAAAAATAATAAAATAATCCTCATCAATCATTTCAACTATCCTCTTGGTACATCATGATAAAGAGAGAGAGAGATAGAGAAATAATAAAATAATCCTCATCATATTTTAATAAAAAAAGAAAGAGAGAGAGAAGGGTATTATGGTCTTCGCATGTTTTAATGTCTTGGGTTTTGTGTTTTGGGGGCTCAGAGAACACAATCTTTATTTTTAGGGGTAAAACACCCATTGACCAAGTCTTGGGGGTAGGAAGCACGTTCACTTGGCTTTTGGGGGCTGGAAGCATTTTTCCCTTCATAATATCGTCTATTATCTTTATTTTTAAATTTAAATAAAAGAAGCAAATGCTAAGATGGAGAGTTCTATTTTCTTTACTTGTTTGTTAGGTACCAAAATTCAAATCTTTAGATTGTCAAAATTTTAGATCTTTATCTGTTTTCTCTAGTAAATAAATTTCATAAATTCTAAGGTTTTCTATTTTGTAATTTCTAGAGAAGAGGATGAACGTCGAGGTTGAATAATTATCTATATTCCGTAACTTAATATAATTTTTAATATACTTAAATCGAATTAGAGCTTATATACATATTAATTGGGATACAATAGGATAATTGAACCTTATACCTATTAATTAAAATTAATTAGGATAGCATATGATAATAATGTAATAGCTAAAAGGCTCAAGGGCATGTCCATGAAAAGTTTTTCCCAAACTTCCACTTTTAAAAAGAGTATGATCATATTAACGATGCATATATATCAAAATGGCGGACAATAAAAGCATTCACAGTTTATTCAACTTTTGGTAAATCATTTTGAAGCATTTAGGGGTTTTTTTCACATTTATTTTGGAATTCTGCTTTCTTACTGGCCAAACTTGTGCCTGGTTTGGTTCCCTGAGCCAAGCAACTGTGTTGATTATGTTGAGGATTAAATAGTACAATGTGGTCCCAAGATCTTGTTTATTTTTTGAAGACTAGTTTTCTAATGATATACTAATATTACAGTTAATGGTTTTCTGCTAATATGCACAGTATACTGTGTCAGTTTATTTTATGCCTCGTCTTTTCTATTCCTTTCATCGTCTCAATTGGAGATGAGCCTATGCTAGTATTGTCTACTGTNAATGCATGAGGTAGATTTTTCCTTCTCGAAATGTCAATCCAGGGGTAAGATGGAGGGGAGATGTAAGAAGGTGTTACTGAATGTATGAATGAAAGGGTTATCTGCAATTCACCCTACCATATATGGTCCCACCCATTTGCAAACAAATAGTATAATTTGATGAAGATCTATGACTCGTATTTCTCATCATCTATCCGTGCCTTCGTTACACAGAAAAGCTCCAAGGTTTAGGAGGCCGACTCGCTACAGGCCATACTACTGAAGAAAGCTGTATCATTACCATCCTCTTCCAGGCCTCTTTATGAGCCTGGTAATACAGAGTGACTGATGGAGCGAACAGGAAGAAGTGCGGCATCTTCCTTCACTAAACAATCTGCTCTCCTTGGCCATTATCAACTTGATTGCTTGAAAAATGCATTTTTTTTTCAAAGGTAGAATTCCACTTTTCATATAATTTGTACTCCTAGCGAAATTATTAAGGCTTTGAATGAGATTACTCCATCAAATGTTTTAATGTGAAACAGAGAATGGGATGGTAAGAAGAGTCTAGTTTCCGTTGCAGGTTAACCTTAGACCAAATATTATTTGGGATTTGTGCTTTGTTATTTATATAGTTGTTACTAGTGAGATGGGAACATCAACTTCAGAGAAAACTGATGCTCAATTTATGATGGATGTCAAGAGTAGAAGAGTATCTCCGGTATCATTGAGGGCTGCAGTGGGGATTCATTATCGTGTGTTTTTTCTCCATAAGCATGCATACGTTACAGTATAACTGCATTGCATTTTGAAAAATGATAGATGCAGAAGTAACAATTAATAAATGCAGTTTCAAATAGAGTTAGTTTTACAACTGCAGGTGAAAAAAAAAACAACAACAACGCAGGTTCAGCAAAAGGACGACTGCAACTGCATTGTGTCGTTATGAAGCTTGATTATCAATTGGACATATCTTGCACTGCTCTTTTGTACTTCTATGCTCAAGTAGATAAGAAACTAGATAGTTATTGTCCTTATCTTCATACCATCCATGTTTAATACAAAGTCCCATGGTATTCCATAATCTATCCAAGAGGGACTGAAGCTCTCGGCCAGAACAGAACCAAAAGATGCCGAGTTCGATTCGGATATACTACGGTCCAAGTATTTGAGGCACACTAACAGTACTGAATAAGTCGGAGTTTATATAATAAATTTGCCGGGATATCTATATTTGTTATGCTAGCGTCGATTTTGCTTTATATCAATTTGAGCAAGCCTTCAAGAAGAGACCTTATTAATTTTTTTTACCTATGTAACATTCAGATCCGAAGGATATGAAAACTACTATTCGTGTGAAAGTCATCAAAATGAATGCGCTTTATTGATGCTCATGAAAGCAAAAGTATTCTCAGATTTCAAAGTAGTGAAAATTTTGATTAGTTTGTCTTCTTTTTTCAAAAAGTAGTTTCCAAATTAATACTGATTCCCATAAACCACCCATTTAATAAATTGATGGGTGAGACATACCGACAAAATCTTGATCTCTTTCTCATAAGTGGCTTCAGTTTCCTAACTTCTGGTAATGCGACGTTGCTGACCATTTGTTGAAATCAGGACTGGAGTTGATTTGCTGATATTTGAGATGTTGAATTTGCTCATGTCGTCTAGTTAACATTGAACTTATCATCTTTGTCAGGAGCTCGTAGCTGAATTGCAATTAAATTCCCAGGGATAATTTTGGAAGAATACCACAACATGTGCCAGATCTTAGCGTAACCACTGGTGTGTATCCGGATGTTGGCTTAATTGTTGGAGCATCGCCGAAAGTTTAACCATAGTTTATACTCGTACATAGCTGGAGTCTACACAGTTTAAGCTCTTAAGGTGTTGGAGCATGGAAAAGTAGTTTATACTTGTATACTCATCAGAGTGCAGTGAGCAGTTTAACCTCGTATACCAGTCGTGGGTTCATTGAGAAGCAATTTATACTCGTATACTCATCGGAGTAGCATAGAGAAGAAGTTTATACTCGTATACTCATCAGAGTACTGTGGAAGTACTACAAATACGGATCAGACGCATTCCAGAAGGACCCTTCGCGCGAGACAATGTAAGTTTACACTGTCTCGTGTGAGTGAGCTGTCGGGTCGAGTCTTTAAGTATTCGCGATGCGGTTCTTTTGAGCTTCAATCGACTGCTCGTTTTGAGTTCAAACACTTATAAAAGAGATTTAAATCATTTTTCTCTCCTTTTCCTCCTTCAATTTGATCGAAAAGGTGAGTGTTGTTTTAAAGTTTCAAATCTTTTCCTCTAGCGCTTTCTTCATCGTTGTATGACTCTATCAAGGCGTTGGTGTGAGATGAAGATCCGGATAGGGCCGTGATGTACTCGGAGCTTCATAGCTTCACTTCCTTCCTGAATATAATGATCGACCGAGTTCTTCACAAGGGATCGCCCTTTCACTCTTTCAAGCAAATCCTCAATCGACGTGTGATAGGCATCAGGGAAGAAGGGTATGCAGACTTGGCTGATTCCATCGCAGCAGACTTGGCTCACTTAGAGTAGGAACTCCAAGAGCTGAGGGAACTTTGGGCTGCTGGTGCTTCCTCATATGTAATTGCTCACATGGAATCAAGCTAAAGGCGTGGCACAACACACAAACATATGCTGGGCTTGAACTCTAAAAGTGACGGAGTCGTGTGATGCAGATGGATGTAGGTCTTGCTAAGAAAGCAAAAACCACAACTGACTTGCTTCGATCTCTGGAATCATGCCACATAGAAATAGCCTGCTTTGAGAAATAACTTGAAGAAGCCAAGGATGCTCGGACTATCCTGGAAAATGACCTGGTCGTCGTGGCAAGAGCTTGCACGCAAATGCTCGAGAAGCTGAAGTCTCAGAGAGAGAAGCTTGCTGAAATGAAAAAAGAGGTCGCCAAGGCCTTGACCACTACCGAGGATTCCATAAGAGCTGATCTGAGTGTGGAACTTGAACGAGCTTATGAAGATAAACTCTCCAAGTTAGAAGAGCATATCCACCTCCGAAAGTTGATTGTTGATTGATGGCACCCTTTTGTATCTTTTATTTTCATTTTATGAATAAAATGAACTTTTTGTTCGTTTACACTATTACGATTACTTATTCTGTTTTGGAATAAATAAACATAATATTTATAGGAGCTTTGGCAAATCCATAACCATCAACGGATTTGATGAGCCTTTATCGACTATCGTTTGAGTCGGGCTAGCATGTAGATTATTTAAGTCTATTATACATGTAACGTTGTGCTAAAAGAATAACTCTCTTAGACTTAATGCTACGATAATGAATACATAGACTTCGTCATTCTCATGGGAATAGACTACTTGGCTACGTGTGTTAGACATAAACTTATCTCTAGTAAGAGATCAAGATAAAGTCCCCTATGCATGAAAGACATAGGTTTAGGTGCTATTAAATCAGTAATAACAACTGGATACACGTGTAGACTTTTGGAATTTTGTGTCTTCTCTTAGGGCAAAGACAGACCCTATTGTGTCTCCTCTTGGGGCAGAGATGAACCCTGTTATGTCTCCTCTTGGGGACAGAGACGAACCCGGTACAGAAGAGAAAGAAGATATTTTTTTATCTTTCATTTCCTAAGGGACTCCTTGTTCACGTGAACTTAGAGTTAAAGGATTCTAGATGCACGTGCATCAGAGAATCTAGAAAGAAACTCAGAGTGGGATCTCCACTCCGAGAATCAAATTTGAGTCATGCCACGTGACATTAACTCAGAAAAGACCTTTTAACCCACGTGAGCAAAAATATGGAATTTGGATAACCCTAGACTGTCTGAAGGTTTGATTATCCAATTTAAGTGGTCTTCTCATTCATGGAAGAAATCAAGAAGGGATTTTAGTTTTGGTCCTAAATGTCTGAAGGTTTAACCAGGTAGGAGTTTGAGATGATCCTAACTGTCTGAAGGTTTGATCACTCAATTTGAATGAACCTCTCGTTCATGAAAAGAACCGAGAGGGGATTTTGGTTTGGTCCTAACTGTCTGAAGGTTTGACCAAGTGGAAGTGAATGTAGTAGAAACGATGAGCATGGTTCTGACTATCATGGTTTCCTTAAAAACAAGGACAAAGTGGGAGTTTTGGTGTCACGTTCTCGGCAGTATTTTCTTGCGAAAATCTAACACAAGGGGTTTGCTAATTGCTATGTGTCAGCAATTAATGCAAAGTGGAATATTGAGTACTATGTTAGGACTTTAACAGTGGGAGTGTTAAATGCCAAGACACAACGGGAGGATGTTGTAGGGTCAAAAAATTGATGTTGGATTGATTCTCTTGTTTTAAGAAAATTGGGTTCGATCACTTGGTACGAAACCCTTACAATCACTCACTCTTTCTCGATTACAGATGAAGAGAAGATTAATTCACCTTCTCTTTGTTTAACGTGGGTTCTTGGTAGCGAAAGGATGCTTCCCTCGATGCTTGAGTCGAGATTGCCTCCCGTTGACGATCAGACCAAGATCACTAAAGCTTCTCACGTTCGTTGACCGGCTAGAATCGAGGTTCAAACTCAGGATCCGTGCGAAGAAAACTCTAATCTCTGATGCTTCTTGAAGTCCAAGTTTAAAAATCTCCAACCCCCATCTATGTAGCAATCAATGGCTATTTATAGGGTTTAAGCACGTAACTGACGTGCTACAATCACAGGTAGAGGGGCGTAACTACCTCCTTCAAATCAGCGCACGCCGTAATGTGCTCCCGAAGATTAGCCCACATGGCTGACTAAGTCTTCGGAGCTGTTACAGATAAATCTCACGTGGATGACGAACCTCGTCTTTAATTGAAATGAGGTTCGTCAAGTAAGACGAGCCTCGATATGCAGTGAGGTTCGTCTTACCAAGAAAACTTTGCAGTAAACCAGCTTCTTCTGACGAATCCTGCCTTCGCTGACTTCGTCTGACGACCCTCGTTTTCACTAACGAACTTTGTCTTCGACAACTGAATCCAACTACGTAGCAAGTCTTGTAAGTTTCCTTTTGACGAGCCTCATCTTCACCAATGAGCTTTATGTCTGGTAATGTGCTTCGAACCTCGTGTCCAATGACGAGCTCCGAACCCCATATCCACTATTGAACCTCGAACCTCGTATCCAACGATGAGATTTAAGTCTCAAGATTAGCTTCATTCAATAATGAACTTTGTCTTTTGATAATGAGCTTCGCTGCGTGGTGACTCTCGTTCTCGAGGTTGATCTTCACTAAACGACAAGCCTCGTCTCTGATTGAGACGATGTTCGTTTTCCTGACCATCCTTCTCATATTTTGGAATTTGGTATTTTTGAATGCCTACAAAACCCCCTTCAAAGTTTTCAGACTTGAAGTGGGTTGTATGTAGTCTGAAACACTTTGAATAGGCATCTTGAACTTGCAGAGTTTATCTGACGAACCTATTGTATGTAGTCTGAAACACTTTGAATAGGCATCTTGAACTTGCAGAGTTTATCTGACGAACCTAGTTTCGTCATGAACTTCGTCTTTGCTATGAATAGGCATCTTGAACTTGCAGAGTTTATCTGACGAACCTAGTTTCGTCATGAACTTCGTCTTTGCTAAGAAATTCAACATGAATATTACCTTGCGGTTCACTCTGGAGTTCGTCCCTTTATACGAGCCTTGTCAGAATAACAGTCACATGACAAATGACACCTTGCGATTTCGTCAACAATGTTGCTATGCGCCTTTCCCAGACCTAATGAATGGTTGCTAGCTGGTGCTTAGAAATCTTCGTGAATCCCGTCCGCAGATCTTGTTTGGGAGAGATCTCATCAAACAACCTCAACCGAAGATCGCAACCCTTGATTCGACTTTTTCCCGCCCCTATATATAGGGCATCATCATATGAGGAGTCCTTTCTTCTCTTCGTCGCTTGGACTATCTGCACTCCTCTTCTTGCAAAGTTTCAATCTTTTCTCCTTCGTGTTCAAAAGAACTCAATGGCCCCTAAGACCGTTGTAGATCTAAGCAAAAGCAAGGGCAAGAAGGCTGCTGGCTCTTCACACGAACCCGCTGCTCTACCTACTTTCTCAGGTAATAGATCTTAAACGCACAATTTGCATTCTGGAAGATATCAACCCTGTCTATTTTAGACTTGGGTTTCTTGAGGAAGATGAACAGTTTCCTCCAGACTCATCATAAAGATGACGTCTTTTTGATTTAACGAGGTTCGTCCTCGATGAGGCTCATCTAGTCTTTTGAGGAGTCTTATCTGCAAGTTGAATTTCACATATCCAACGATGTTGGCTATCCTGACGAGGGTCATCCTCTAGATTTGTTAAAAAAAATTCGTTTATATGATGAACTTTGTCTTTTCATCGACCACATTCTTTGGATTGGCGAACCTGATTTTCAGATGATGAACCATGAACTTCATTTTCACCAACGAACTTTGCTATACTGATGAGCCTCGATTTCTTTGTCGAGGTTTGTCGAGTGAATGAAATTTGTTTGGCTAACTAAGTTTGACACTTTGTTGTAACATGAGGTTCATCATTTGAACGAAGTTCGAAGTTCATTACTAGAATGACCTTCGTGTCTTTTGGCCGTGACTACTGCTCGAGACTGACTTTGTTTCATCTTTTCGTGCAGTTGTATATCCCTTTGTTCCACTTCCCCAACGTGGTGATCTTGGAGCGGATAGTACTCAAGTGGCTGCAATTCATCCTTATTACTCTGCCCTTGAGAGTATTCCTTTATTCGGAGAACGGGGGCCAGAAGAAGTGGATCTTCTCTCTGAACCTTCAGTTTCCACATTTAGGCGCATGATCACTGATGTTCCCCTAGAGTCTATTAATCGTGAACCCATTGTGAAGCCTGTTCTCTTAGTTGGAGACTCTTCAGAGGATCCCGACTTGTTGGATATCGAGACTTATGAATGTCTTAGAACTGTAAATGAGTGAAACTTGTTCTTGCCTCGAATGGAGCGTGACGTTTCTCTTACTGGTTTAAAGATCATTTCGGCTCTAAGGAGAATGGACTGGAATTTAACCCCAACACAGGATGGGGTTACATGTGGCTACTTTTCCCGGAGCGGTGCTAAGATAGATAGCGGTAGTCGTTATATCACCGGATTGCACCCTGGGCTCTTTCAAAAGGAGCTTCCTGTTGGTGAGACTGTTGAGGAGGCTAACGCTTTTGATTGTGTGTTCTTTAGGCGAACGGGTTAATTCTCTGCTAAAGGTTTTAGGACTCCTGGCTGGTCTCATTGGAGTCCTACGCAATGGTGGTCTCGTGTCACCGAATACATCTTGCGGGAGAATGAGGAAGACCTGTAAAGGTTTGGTCTTTATGCACCCATCAGGGCAACACAATTCGGGTTAGTCAATAACTTCCACCAATTCTTTGGTATTTTGGAGTTATATAACCCTACAGCTCGCACTTTCTTTACTCTCGATGGAGAAATAGGGATTGCTCTTCATGAGATGGAGGAAGTCTCCGGGATGCCAAATGGAAATTATCCATATGAGGAGTATATCCCAGGTCAACGGGAGTTAATTACTCTAGAAACAGAACACCCCCAGGTAGTAGAGACCTTTTGGGAGGTAATGTGCCATTACCATATTTGCATGAATGTAGAAGGACGGCTCAATAAGAGGGGTGAAAAGCTCCTCAACCATAACATCTGGGCACGTTATATTTTCAAGAATTTGGAGCACATGAATGATCCAGTGGTGCCATTGGGCCCTTGTGATGCAAGTGAATTGTCTCGACGACTACTTACTTATCTACCTATGCATCGTATATCAGAATCGAGTGAACAAGGTTACCCTGTC
Organism: Asparagus officinalis; assembly: GCF_001876935.1. NCBI lineage: Eukaryota > Viridiplantae > Streptophyta > Magnoliopsida > Asparagales > Asparagaceae > Asparagus > Asparagus officinalis. The sequence goes on along the minus strand of NW_017972901.1, from coordinate 3,029 downwards.
GGTACCACCTTTGAGAGTTACTTCTTTCAAGGTGGAGAGCCAATCTCTTCCAAGGCGTTGCTGGCGGGATATCTCATGTTATGGCTTCATCAAGTCGTTGTTGTTTCTAGAAACTTTGACCTGCTGCCAATGGAAGTGGTGTTCCCAACCGTTAGCGCACGGCCGTTCTTATGCCCTTCTTCCTGCCATGATTGCTCGCATTCACCATGGATTACAGAGTTTATGTTATCAATTTTGTCGAGGCAACGAGAATCCAAAGGTAGGGCTGCCCTATACTTATTTCATGGCGTGGGTTGTTCTGCACTGTCCAACCCTTATGAGCACACCTTCTGCTCGTACAGAAGGTCAAGTTACTCCTTTCCTTCAAAGATTGGAGAACTCTGATTGGGAATACCACTATATGGCATTGGTAAGACGCATTCTCCGCAACCATAAGAGGTGGGAATTCAATCGATATTTTCCCCATTTTCTCAGAACCAGCTATGGACAGGCCGTCATGGATGCATCGAATGGTCAGGGTTACACCACCTTATCACTTGGCTGCTTCATGTGGCTTATGACCATTCATCCCAGGTATCATATTTTTCGCTTTGGCCCGATGTGTGTGTTAGAGCCTTACTTGCATTGCCGCTTTGCTCGCCAATTTGGCTATGCTCAGTTGTATGTCGGTAACTCTAACACTCAACTAAAGTCTGACGGTTGTAGCTTAATTATTGGAGCCAGAGCTTGGTATTGCACTACTGTCAATGGTACGGGTGCTCGTTTGAGGATTTCTCAGTTTTCCAGAGTCAGAATCAGGATATATTTCGACAACTTGTTGGACTTTTGAATGTAACCCCTATGAGGTATCCTAAGTCCAAACATGCTTACTGTTTTGACATGCCATGCACCCCCAAGCATATAGTCCTTTCTCTGGATTTCGATCTATGTGGCAGCTTCACAGACTCAGTGAAATGCTTCCTTTCGGAGGAGTCAGCAACAATGTTAGAGCTGCTTTTACGTTCTGCGGAGATGGGAGAAGTGCTGATCCTATGCTTAGAGCTTGTGGTGTTTCCATTAGTAGTTAGCTTACCCAAGTAGGTAGGCATGTGCTACAAACATCTAAGTTAAAAGTTGGGTATAGGGAAGACTTCATGCCTAGGAACGGAAGATGGAACTTCAACAACAAGACAACGATGTTGTCACAGACGATGCTCGTAGTGCAATCTCGAAAGTCGTCGATCTTGTAATTGAACTTCGTATTGTATTCCGAAGGTCGTCAAAAGATGTCATTGAAAGAATCTGTAACTGATCCTCAAAGTGTAGTTCGAAGGAATTTGTAACTGATCCTCGTATTGTAGCCGAAAGAACTTGTAACTGAACCTCGTAGTGTAGTTTGAGTCTTCTAAGTTTAATCTATGTACTTTGAGTTTCTGTACTTTCAGTTAGGGGTGTGCAACGGTCGGTTCGGTTCGGTTTTTTTCAAAATTTGAACAACCGAACCGAACCGTCTATAATTCAAAACCGAACCGAATTGTTGCAAGTCGGTTCGGTACGGTTCGGTTCGGTTTGTTCGGTTCAAACTTCATCAAACTTCTTATCAAACAACAAATTGTGTTAAAGAAAAAAATATATCAACATAGTAGGAGATTATGAAGCATTACACACTGATATAATGATATTATTTTCAACCCATAATGATTCAGAAAATTAGTTTAGGGTTTGAGTTTTTGACTCTTTGGGGACGTGTCGGGTAGGGTTTGAGATCAGAATGGGTAGTATTGCACTATATTCGGTCGGTTCGGGTCGGTTCGGGTTGAAAAGTTTTCAAACCAACCCGAACCGTCCTACTCATAAAACCGATTTTTTCGAGTCGGTTCGGATCGGTTCGGTCGGTTTTTTCGGTTTGGACCGAACCATGCTCAGCCCTACTTTCAGTTATATATGAATAAAATTTATATTTTATCCACATATTATTCTCTTCTTTTTTGTGTAACTGAAGCATTTTAACTTAGGATTTTTAGCAAACCCTCAGCTTTCAACGGACTTGAGTTGTCTTTACTAATTGCCGTTTGAGTTGGACTAGCCATACTTTTCCCCTCAATATGATGAGTTGTCAAAGAGTTTCTCTTAGATTTTAACGCTAAGATTTCTCTTCTATCCTTAGCCTCTTTTAGGCTTCAGATCAAACGCAGGATAACGAAGTTCAAATTATAATGAAGTGTTGAGAACGAAATTCAACACATAGCAAACTGATGCGGCATAAACATGTATGTTTGTGGGAAAATTTGCAGTAAAAGAAACGAAGGAAAATTAATTTGTATTCTCTCAAAATCGATTACAATTTGGATTCCGATTACAAAAGAGAAGAGAATGATCTGGATTCTCTCGTTTGTTTAATTCTGGGTTCTTCACGGTGGCGATGGAGTGCCTCCTTCGAATGCTTGCGTCGAATTTGCTCTCCGTTGACGATCCGAATATCTTGATTCACTGGAACGATATCTTCTCCTCACAATTTGACGTTGTGGAGAACTCTGAACGAGTTTAAAACTCTATGAAAGAGTTGATTTAACCGAAAGTCGGTTATAAGCCAAGGATGAAGAAGATCTTGTTGCCGATCTCCAAAGCTCCAACCGAAGGATAAAGGATCCTCTTTTCGCTGCCAAGAAGTTCCAACAGACCAAACCTGAACTGAATTGATTTTTAGTTATTTATAGGGGATTAAGGGGTGTAACCACCTCCTTAATTCGCTCCTAAGTGGGGCTAATGGGATGTAACCGCCCCTTAAATCACTCCTGAGTGGAGTTGTGATCCCCTCAGATCGTGAGAAACGGTTTTGAAACCGTTCAACTCGTGTTTGAACGAGTCAAACGCAGATCCTGCATTCTGGCATGAATTCTGTGTCCAAACGCAGTGTCTGGAAGCTTGAACGCAGTGATTGGAAGCTGCGTTTGCAGCGGATGAAAGCTGCGTTTGGCAGCGGTATAGAGCTGCGTTGGGCAGCGCTTGGAGCTGCGTTGAGCAGCGTCGGGCGGCGAATAGAGCTGCGT
>NW_017972900.1:9408-69356 GCF_001876935.1 Asparagus officinalis | reverse complement strand
CATTCCCTTAGGTATTGAGAGAACTCACTTTAGCTATATTCTCCCCCATTGTCTGTGTGCAAGTAAGGAATCTTCTTTCCCACTTCTCCTTCTGCCGACTCTCTGAACTTTTTAAACTTTGAGAATGTGTCAGGTTTTTCTTTCATAAAGAAAACCCACACATACCATGAGAAGTCATCAATGAATGTCACCATGTACCGCATACCGTTAATTGATGGTTTCTTAACGGGCCCGAATACGTCAGAGTGAACTAACTCCAATGGTTCTTTTGCTTTAAACTTTTATTCCTCATATGGCAATTGGTGTGCTTTACTATACTGGCATCATGCACAGATCGTGTCTGTTCACACATCTAGTTGAGGAAGCCCCTTAAGAATCAACTTTTTCATCATCACACTTAGCTTGGAATAGCTAACGTGACCTAACAGCATGTCCATAGATCTGCTGTCTCATTTTTTTCTTGTCCTATCTACATATGCAGATTTTGTAGACATCACGTAGACTAATTCCAATCGTCGCCCCTCCATTGTTGGTGTTTCTAAAATTTTGAGATCATGATACACCTTCACATCTCGGGGATAGAACAAGATATAGTGGCCTGATGGTGTTAATTGAGCCACAGATAGCAAGTTTTTCGTCATTCTTGTGACATGATAAACATCTTGAAGTAGCACCTGGTTAGAATTATATCGAGGCGTAACTATCGTCTTACCGATGTGAGCTATTGATAACCTTGAGTTATCGACAGTCACCACTACACGACCTCCCTTATACTCAGACAGGCTTTACAACTTCTGTTTATCACATGTCATATGATTTGAGCAACCCGAATCTACGATCCAGTCATTCTTGTAGTCAATCTGTTTTGGTGTTGTTACCGTGAGAGCTAATTCTTCTTCTTCTGTAGTGAATAATGCTTCGGCATCCCAACCATCTTCGCTATTCTCCTTAGAACTAGAAGTAGTAGTATTACTTTCAACAGGCTTTTTCTTGGACCAACAATCTTCTGCCATGTGGCCCATCTTCCCGCAATTGTAACACTCACCATCGAACTTTCTACTATTACCGCGGTTCTTCGACGCTCCCCTAGACGATAGCCTCCCTTTCCTTAGTGAATTTTTGCCTTGTCACCATCCTTTTTAGATCCACCACCAATGTGCCGCTTGAAACTGCCTTTACTTTTGTTGGTGTAGAGCGCTTCCTCTTCACCCTTCAGCAAGACTCATCCCATTTGCTTGGCCATAGCTTCTTGACCTGTAAGCAAATTTTCAAACTCAACAAGCGATGGTTGTGTCGGCCATCCCTGTACAGCAGCAATGAACCCTCGATACTCAGGTCTCATGCCATGGATAATTATTCTCTTTATCCTGGTTTCCCCAATCGGAGCATCCGGATCTAATTTTGAAATTTCATGGCATATCGACTTCACCTTGTGAAAATTTTGGGCAATCGTCATGTCACGTTGCGCCATCGATAGCAGCTCGTTCTTGATAAGTTGCAGTCTTGTATCATTCTTCTTTAAAAAAAGTGTCACGGAAGTGTCCCATGCTTCCTTCAGTGTTTTAGCATCCTAAATGTGCTCCATCATTTCTTCTTCAACTGTGGTCTTTAAAGCAAACATTGCTTTGCCTGCTTTAATTTTCCATTTACGCAAGATGCCGTTTGCATCTTCTGCCACCGGTTGTGTAACTTCGCCACTACCGACAACCTCCTAAAGGTCTTGACCTTGTAGGTAAGACTCCATACATGTTTCCCACGTGTTGTAGTTTTTGTTGTTGAGCTTCTTGATTCCTACAACTACTTGAAGGTCACCCATCACGCCACCAAGACTTCGACTATACCGAATAGGCTTGAATAACAAACTTGCAGAGTACCAAACTCCTCACGACTCAAGATAGCTCCTCCAAGAACGATCCCTAACCGTCCTGCTCTGATACCAACTGTTGAGAAAATTTTAGAGTACACAACTCTAAACTTACTAATATTAAACTCAAACAAGTAAACAAATCACTTATATTTTACCCATAATAAATGACACTACAACACTTTTCAAAGACCACTCACAATTTGAAGAGAAATACAAACACTCAAAAAAAATCTCACAACTCACTTATTTTGGTGGACACTCACACAAGCCTACACTATACTCAAGCTCATTTCTTACTTGCTTACACAAATGAGAGCCCAATACCCTATTTATAGTTGAGTAAGACGGCTAGAAAGTGTGTAGAAGAATCAATCCTAGCTATATATTAGTAAGAAGTTTTTAGAAGAATAAATACTAGCCATACACTTGTATCATCCTAGAAACTTCTTGGTAGATATTTTATGGGATATTTCTAGAAAGAAGTTCTAGAAAATTGTTCTAGAATAATCTAAGTTGGTGAGGAATTCTAACATACCTTATCAACAATCACATGCATCATTATGGAGTTAGAACTAATGATAAAAAATGGGATCTAAGAATACTTTTACCTAGATTAGTTTGCAAGATTTATAGAGAGGAGATGAATTGAGAAAGAGTGGGGAAGTTGATTAGGCTTGACCTTTAGTAAAAATTGAGTTGATGAGATCGTGACAGTTAGTGCAATTAATGATAATTAAGAGAGGTTACATTTTAATGCTTCATGAAATTTAGAAGGTTTGAATTTGATGTGATATTATGACCATCTTCAATTTTACAAACAACAATTTTTATAGTAATTTGTGTATAATAGATAAGATTTGGGAAACTTTAATTGATAAGTGGTAGTATATAAAAGTTTTAGTATTTGTATGAATATTTAAAAGTTTTAGAATTTGTACAGATTACAAAGAAGATGAATGTCCAATTCTTTGAAAAATGGACATGTGACCTATTCTCTAAAAATTAATATGTGGCATCCTAGGGTATTGTTTTAGTATATTAGATAGATAGATAGATGGGGTGATGTTTAACAAGGTAAACTTTACCCAATTTACTCTTATACTAAACAAGCCCCAAGGGTTTTAAAGTTTTCAAAAATACACAAACAATTAACATTTCAAAATAAGAAGTCTTTTGAAAATGGACTTAGAAATGAAAGCTCTTTATCACTTGATTTTACGATCATCTTCTTTTTATATGACGATATTACCCTCTACCAGAGTAGATGATCGTCTTAGAGTGGTATGACATATTGACTTAGGTATCTAGATTGATATGTTTTGTTTCCTAATCTTTTTACTTCCTCTTGTGCTTTTCTTTCCTCCACTGCTTTCTTTATAGATACTAGGAGAGATACACGTGCATTACACGTGGTTATTTGTTAACTTGGTTGTAAAAGTGTTTCTTTTAAATCTCAACCTGATGATGTAATATTATCTGTGAACTTTTTTAATACTTACATTTATGTACCTTCATCTTTTATTTTATATGTTGTTATGACCATAAGCAATGTAAGCTACAAATTATTGCAAAAGATTATTTGCTTATAAACCATGAGCAATGTAAGCTACACATTATTTGAAAAGATTGTTCACTTATATAGCAATTAATTTCTTTGCCTTAAGTATAATAATAAGAGATGACGTAAAATTCTTATGAAGTAAAAAAGAAAAGGGAAGAAAAATCTTCTATCTTAATCCATAATGACTGTAGAATAAGAAAACCTATCATCATTTATGAAAACCTCTCCATAAGTCTGCAAAGATAACCACATTAAACTATTAGGTTGCTCAATTCTTATTATTTTAAAATTAATTCATCAAATCATTGAAATAGCTATTACATCCACAATTCTATATCAGCTTCTCCAATCAAGAGTAAAAAAAGCAATTAGAGGAAAATTAGTCCCTCAAATTGTTAATTATACCATTAATTTGAATGACTAATTTCAAATAACTTAAGATTAAGGTACCTAACAATAATAATTTCAATGCTTTAATGGACTAATTTCAAAATATGAAAGGTTTAAGGGACTACTACAAAAAATACTTTAATCAATTAACTTTTGTTAGTAATTAACTAATTCCATAATTTGGTATCAATCAATTAGTTAATATTTACACGTGCAATGCATGTTATATTTACAATGATAATGTGCTCTAAGCTTTTTTTTACTCTTTAGTTGTTTACCAATTCTAATTAGATCAATTTTTTATTAATTGGTTTTGAATGGAGAGAGCTTTAATTCAGAAGTTTAAGCTTCCTTATACTCTTTAGTTGTCAACCAATTCTAATTAGATCAATTTTTTATTAATTGGTTTTGAATGGAGAGAGCTTTAATTTAGAAGTTTAATTTTAATTTAATAGCTTTAGTTGATAACTAATTATAATTAGGATAAGAATGTTAATATTGAAAAGGATTAGGGGTAAAATTAACCAATAAAAGTTTTTCAAGAACTCTCACTTTTAAAGGGAGTATGATGTATCTTTTTCCTTTAATCAATACTAGTATGAACACCGTGTAAAGCACGACATATTTTTTTTTCTGCTACAGTAATCCTAGTTTTAAATGCTACAGTAATATTTTTTAAATTGCTAAAGTATCCCGACTCTGCTATAGTAATTTTTTAAAAATTCTACAATATTCCCGTGTGCTACAGTAGTATTTTTCAAAAAAATCTACAGTATCACGATTCCTGTGAGTTATAGTAAATACTACTGTAGTATTTACTGTGCATGAATAGTGATTCTTGGGTTCTCGTATTTGTATAGAGGAGTAGAAGTAAAGCTTTAGGAGGTTTTCAGTACGGTTCCCTATTAACTAAAAAATACAATATTAATCATCTGGACGCTACTCAAATCAGATTTAGAAACGATCAAACCAGAGAGTCGTTTATGATCAAATTAAGCTCATGTCAAGAACTTAGGTTAGTTTAGATCTACTTAGGTTGGTATCTAGTGGTGCTAAATCATATCCGTATCCGAGGAAATATCCGTAACTGTATCTGTTAGGATACGGAAATGCTTACTCAAATCTATAACCGATAGGATATAGTTACAGATATGGTTTTGTAGTGAAATATCTGTATCCATATCCAAAATATCCGAATACATATTAGCCATACTCTTACGATAGTTTGATTCTTAGATTATGGATTTGTGATTAATTTTGATGATCAAGATGTCTAATCTTAACTTTTCAATTATAATGAACATATTAACTAACTCTTTTGTATCACATGAACTATGTTTTTCTCCACACTATCTAGTTTTTTCATATCCGTTTTGTATCCGCATGCATATCCGCTCATATATCTGCTTGTATATCCGTAACCATATCCGATTTTAGCGAATATGGTTATGAATTTTTCTTACCGAGGTATATCCGTATCCGTATCCGAGATTGGTAAGTGGATATGGATATGATAAGCATCATATCCAAGCCTTATCCGGACCGAGCGCACCCCTATTGGTATCTTCATTTTACAACCAAAGAACACAGCAAAAATGCGCACAAATATAAATAGGTGCACTATCTTTTAACGCAACTACTGGGCTTAGCCACAAAACCTGATATTAATTGGATATCAGTGGGCCATTGTGTCCATCCAATATCTTATTCCTCTAATTACAACCATCTAAATATTACCATATGATGATTATAAGGAAATAAATTATCTCCTTATTTTGTACCCAAGCAAAAACCATCGAAATCCGTCTCGAAAATTCGGCTGAATGTACTTATTTAGGAGTTGCAATGTTATACTTTTCATTGTGGTTTTTGATACCTCTAAATATGATGTTATTACATGGTTACCTTTGAAATTTACGTATCTACATGGGTAACCTTGAAATTATTGATTGTAATTTCATAGGTAACCCAGCAAGTTAACACTATTTGATTTTTTTTAAATGAATTTTTTATGATAGTTAGAATTACTGTCAAGATTACATGTAAGATTAGAGTTATGATGAAGACTATAGCAAAAACTTCCCTGAAATTAGAGTTTGGGTTAGGATTGTAACAGTGGAACTTTAGTGAGTAATCATTGTTATACCCTAATCCTAACCCAACCACGCAAATAAATATCATATAAGAACCACCCTATAGCAATGGGTTGGTTTACACCATAGATAGAATAGGCAAAATTCTCAAGTCAACCCTCTAACCAATGGTGAATGATATAAATCACCCCCACTATATAGAATATGCCGATAGAATCTTTTCTCACTACCATGCTTCTAGTTCTAACGAAAAACCTATCCTAACCCTAATACTGATCAACAGCCAATAAGAACTTCAATCATGAAAAAAAACCAAATGGTTTTAACTTGCAGACAGATTCTATGATCATCCGTATAATTACAATCAACAATTTCATAATTATCTATACAAAAAAATTTCATACTTCAGAATCACATGTGTACTTACACCATATTATTTGGAAAATGATAAGTTTTTGTATTTCTCATTAATCAATATACATATGCGTATATATAAAGAGCTTATAGGAGATGGAAAATATCAACCAAATCTCTAAAGATAGTATCAAATATCTAACTCAATATCTAACTATATTATCTACACGTATCGTACAATATCTTCAATACACCCCGCAAGCAAAGGGCATGAAACGACTTGCAGCTTGGATTGTCGCAACTTGAAGAAGGTCCTAGCTAATGGCTTGGTCATGATATCCGCGAGCTGATCCTACGTGCTAATGAACTGCACCTGAAGGTCGTGACGAGCAACCTTGTAACGAACAAAGTGAAAGTTGTTCTCAATATGCTTCGTCCATGCTGTAGGCGTCTAAAAATGCCTATGGGTGTCCGCACACAACTCGAGACGGAGAGAAGGCAACGAACGTCGTTATCCGAGTCTAAGAGGATTATCTGTCGTCGACAAGTGTATGAAGCGAAACGACGAACCAAGTGGCACGCGCGCGTCAATCAGTTCGTGCGCGTCTGTCAACACGCGCAAGTCAACCAATGCACATTCGACGGTCAGTCTCGTAACCAAATCGTACAAGTAAACAAGACGGTCAAGCATGCAAAACGGTGAAAAATACAAGTCCCGGAAGAGTCGGAAAACCAAAATAAAATGTCAAGCTTCGGAACCGGCGCCGGATGAGGGTACGACCAAAACCGATCCGCAACGCAGCGCGGGTCGGCCCAAAACCGACCGTTACCGCAGCTTCGGGTTGGCTGTGTGGCCGACCCGCGGTTGGTGCGGGTGGACCATGGCGACCCGCCGGTCGGCGGGTCGGCGGGACTCGGCCATGGCCGACCGCGGGTCGGCGGACTCGGGCCAAAGGCGGAAGCACCGCGTTTTGGCGGGGGTCGGTCATGGCGCGACCCGCCAGGTGCAGTCGGGTTGGCAAGCCCCGACCCGCGCCCCCGCGGGTCAGCACGACCCGCCGCGTTGTTTTGACCCCCTGACGTGTTTTTCGACGGTTTAAACGGTTTTTTCGAGATCTTTTCAGTTCCAGAGGTTCCCAACTGACTTGATATCATCGACAAACGTTGTTAGGCCGTTATTGACTAAAGATAAGGCCAAATCACTTGTTCTCATCCAAATAACCGCTTCCGAAGCTTATAAATACGAGCCCGGGTCCTCCTTTCAGTAGGGGGATTAATTATTCAAGACGAGGAGGTGCTGCCGGATTGAGGAGTCAAAGGAGCACGAATTTTAGCGAGGGTTGACAGATCTTGGCGAGTTCTTTGGTATAAAGAAGGAGAATTCGAGAGGTCCGACGCCCGTTCCCGTCCATTCCTCGAGATTAGGCTTGGTCTTAATCTCGAGAAGAGTTCTGATTTCGCTTGGTCGATCTCAGTGCTTCAAATCAAACACTACCTCGGTGAAGGCGAAGCTCTGCCGAATTTTCCATTAACCGGATCCAGATCGACGGTCGTCCACGGATAAACCCCGGCACAGGCAAAGATCCCACGCAAGCAGAAGACCGATAAACGATCTCTGCGTTTGTTTGATAAAGTTGTAAACTTTTTTTTTTATTTTTATTGTGCAAGGAGATCTTATAAAAAGATCAACTTTTTATTTTATTTGAGTTTATTGTAACGACTAAAGTTGTAATAGATTCGATAGTAATGAAAACAGCAACTTTCGACGCAAACAAACTGGCGACTACAGTGGGAGCCAACGGTCTCGTTGTCGAGGCCGTCGTGTCGCAACCGATGATCAAGATCCCGGTTGAAGAGGTGGTCGAATACGAGTTCGACCAACTGAAGTTCGAGGAATATCTGTTCTCCTCCTCCTCCAGATCTTCCACCTCTCGCAAGCGCAGGAAGATCAACTCCCCCGTTGCTGCGGTAGCTGAACCTTGCAAAGCCCTTCCGGCCTCTAACGAGTCCGGATCTGCAGATCTGAACTCCTCCTCCATCAAGGAGTTGAGTACAGAAGGCGTGCCCACTCTATCGAAGAGAGCTTGCCAAAGGCAGCGCCAACGCCTTGCGCGCCAACTCGTTAGGGCTTTGGAGTCATTCGACGGGATCCGTTACGAGGCGGATCTGAAAATTAGACAACACCAAGCGCCCTAACAGCGGACAAATTCCCTCTCCTCCAAATCATCAACAAGTGAATGGGTAAAAGTCAAAAGGACCCGTTCAACTCTTGAAGAGCGGATTAAAAAGCGCCGCGCACTGCTTGCGCACGCGAGAATTCCTGCGCAAGAGGCCAAAAAGTTGCAGAGGGAAGAAGTAGGACAGAAGCCACAAAAACTACACAAAGTTTGGAGGCCAAAGTATAAGACGACGGCCGAAAAGATCAAAAAATGCGAGTCGCTCAAATCCGACCCGCCGGTACGCGGGTCACTCGAATCCGACCCGCCAATTCGCAGGTTACTCGAATCCGACCTGTCAATTCACAGATCACCCAAATCCGACCCGCCACCTCGTAGGTCACTTGGATCCGACTCTCCACTTTGCAGGTCACTTGAATCCGACCCTCCACTTCGCGGGTCGCTTGGATCCGACCCTCCACTTCGCAGGTCACTTGAATCCGACTCTCCATCTTGCGGGTCATCCAAATTCGACCCTCCAACCCGCGGGTCACTCGAGTCTGACCCGCACCAGGGTCAAGGCAGAAGACGTTCTGCACCGGTTACGTCGACCCCTTCGAGTTCCGCGCCTCTGGTAGAGCCCCGTGACAACATGGATTTGTCTCGATTCAAGGTGAGGATAGTCGATCGCCTGGGTCCTTTGCACGAGGATCGAGGCAAAGTTCTGATCGAAGGACGCTTGGGTCCGGTGACTGAACCCCGAGCGACTCGTCGAGCTGGGGGTCGTACACGCCCTCGCAACAATTTCAAACACTCTCATAAAGGAAAAACTCTGGTTTCCACCCGCCTGGGGGTGTGTATCCAAAACTAGAAGCCTGTTGAGATCCTACGCTCCCAAAAGCGTAGTTCTAAACACGTGACTCTTGAGAACGCTAATAAAGCGGTAAATCCCCTGAAAGAAACGTATTCATCTAACGATGACAACGTTATACCAGGGGAGTCATGTCAACACACGATAGGTTGCTCCGTTCATCCTACCGATGAGTTGTACTATCAGGCTGGGGGTATGAACGAATATCATAAGAGAAGTACCCGGGAAGCGGACCCTCGCTGTCCGTGCGCTAAGATAATCAGGGCGGTATTATCAGCGTGTAGTTGCCCCAAGACCGCTCCGCAGAGGGTCTCGGTATTCAAGAGGATCTTTAATGGAATGGCTAAGTCCAGAACAAAGCGTCTCCATAAGAAGCGATCGGCTGTTCATGGTGATGAACTTCCAGAAGTTACAATCAACATGGCTGATAAGGGAAAGTCGGTTCGACCTTCTAGCTCTGACCTGCTTGTATCGCATCGTCTAACCCGGTTACGATCAGGAACTATTAGACAAAGAGATTATCAGAGAATGCAGAGAGGGTTATCCTCGGATGATGAAGCATCAGATGCAACTCTGCAGTCGCTTCTGATAATACGGTATCCAGTCCAGGACAATCCCGCGAAGTATTTATGATCAACACCGAGCAAATCACTAAAATTCTTGAGGATGCCCTAACCAAGAAGAAAGAGTCATTTAAGATTGAGATGGAAATGGCAATGCTACGGATGAGAGAAGAGCATGACCAACAAATTCGGGCTTTGTCGAATTAACTAGGTGAATCCAGTCGTCGCAATAATGTTAGCCAAGCAGTTAGCGATTCAGACGTGGATGAATACATCAATGCTGATGATCCTCCCGTTGACCAGAACGCTGGGGTGGCCCCACTAAAAACAACAACGTTGGGGGTGGTCCTACCAATAATGATAACACTGGGGGTGGCCCCGTCATTCCTCTTAAGAATCATCCAAACCCCGATACGAGCGAGGATGAGAAAATAAAAGATCTCGAGAGCAAAATCAACGCTCTAATGTCTGCTCGAGAGGTGAAAAGGACCGGCATTTCATGTCCATATCCAAGAGAGTGGGACTCAATAGCATACCCGGTGAAGTTTAACATGATTAACTTCACGCCGTTCGACGGGAAGGGTTCGCCCACACAACATCTGATCTACTTCAAGTCCCACTTGGGTATGATCTCTGGCAATGAAGCCTTGATGGTTCGGTCATTCGTTAGTATCCTTCGCGGGCCGGCCTTCGATTGGTACCACCGTCTCAAGTCCAGAAGTATTAACAACTGGGACGATATGGAGAGCTCATTCCTCGGTAATTTCTTTGACGACGACGACGAGGTATCCATCAGGACACTCTTCGATGAGAAGCAAGAAGATGACGAGACAGTCGACAACTTCGTCAAGCGCTTTCGGAATAAAGCATTGAACTGCCAAGATCTGGTCACGGAGGACTTCATCCTCCAGACATGTCATAACAACATATCTATTGAGATATTGGAGGTTATGGGAGTCGCACCGTCTAACACTTGGAAAGACTTGAAGGTGTGCGGTGAACAAGCCGAACGCTTCCTCCGAAGGAGGAAGGCTGAGAGGAGCCAACCGACGGCTAATTCTCCGAAATCAAATTTCGCCTCCCGTAGTAAAGGGAAAACACCTGCAGCAGTTGTTGACGCCAATCAGACGTCACAACAACAACCCCGAAGACAGCAGAAGACTTCGGGTTCAAGACTCCAAAAAGAGTACTCCTTTAAGGATGAAGACGTTCTAGCCATTTTCGAGTCCCTCCTTGAAAACAATAAGATCAAGCTTCCACCTGTTGTAAATCAGGAGGAAGCTGACAACACTACGGATCCAAAATACTGTACGTACCACAGGAGGATCTTTCATCCCACCAAGGATTGCTTTGCGCTCAAAAATAGCATCCAAACCTTGGTTGAAGACGGCGTTATATCGCTCAATTGAGTCGAATGAACACTTCGACAAGTATAAGAGTATAAACTGCTTCTTTCAATACTCTAATAGGTATATGAGTCTAAACTGTTTCCCACTCTTGACGGGAAGTTCCTGGAGAATTTTTACATGTAATATTCTTAAGGATAACCCAGTCATGTAACTCAGTACAATTTTAGACCCGGTTTCGTAAAGGAAGCTGGGGGTGGATGATTTATGTAACGAGAAGTTCCTAAAGAATCATATATTCTTAAGGATAACCCGAACATGCGACTGAGGATAACGTACTCCTCGTTACACCCAGTTTTGCAAAGAAAGCTGGGGGTGGATAATTTATGTAACGGGAAGTTTCCGAAAGAATGTTAAATGTAATATTCTTAGGGATAACCCGATCAATATGAAAAAAGTGATAAACACTAAACTTCTATTATGATTTTCGAACACTCTTTTACTGAGATGAGATTCGATCACTTCATTGGATCAATTTTCCCTCACAAAACTCTCATTGGTGTTTGATGACTCACAGTCTCCCACCACAAAATCCCCCACCGATCAGACTAATTGACGGTGGGACCACCAAAATTTTTTCCTGTTTAATCCATTCAAACTTCTGCTATGTTCGTGCACACAACACTTTCATGGTTAGAGTTCGGATATAATACTTAGAATTTTGATCTGTTAATCCTTGGCGAATTGTCAAGCCCCTTCGTGTCAAGTCCTTATCACTTAACACCAAGAACCCCTACTGAGTGATTTGTACAAGTCAACACTCCCACTGTAGTTTGTACTCCCACTCTTGCTGTCCACTTGGTCAAACCTTCCTATAGTTAGGACCACAGTCAAAATCCCCTCCCGATTCCTTTAATGAACGAGAGGTCCACAAATCGAGTGATCAAACCTATAAAAGTTAGGGTCATCTCACACTCCCACTTTCATTCGGTCAAACCTTTCTACAGTTAGGACCAAACCCAAAATCTCCTCTCGATTCCTTCCATGAACGAGAGGCCCACTTTCAAATCGAGTGATCAAACCTTCTTACAGTTAGGATCACCTCAAACTCCCGCTTGGTCAAACCTTCCTACAGTAAGGACCAAAACCACAATTCACTCTCGATAAACGAGAAATTCATCTTTAGTTCGGTAATCAAACCTTTCGACAGTTAGGGTTATCCAAATCTTTTTAATTCTCGGAGTGGAGATCCCACTCTTAGTTTCGCCTTCCCGGATTCTTGAAGTGTAGATCCCACTTGGAGTTTCCTTTTTCAACTGGAGATAGAATATAAAATTATTCCTCTTCAGTTTTGGGAGATAGAATATAAAATTCTTCCTCTCCCGCATTGGGTTCGTCTTTGCCCCAAGAGAAGACTCCACTTTTTCAAACTCCTAAAATCTGTGCTTCGCACACACGAGGAATTTTATCCCGAATCCTAATCAGGGATAAGTCAACACCTAACACGCGTTGCCGGTTTAGTCTTTCACCGAGTGAAAAAGACACCAGAATACGAGTCTGGGGTATTTTATCCCGAAGCCTAAGTAGGGATAAGTCAACGCCTAACCCGCGTTGCTGGGTGGTTCGTTCCAGTAAAAACGACCAAGTCTACGTATTCAACATCGTAGCAACAAAAATCCATGCCTTTTATGCATGGGGAATTTTATCCCGAATCCTGAGCAGGGATAGTCAACACCTAACACGCGTTACCGGTTTAGTCTTTCACCGAGTGAAAAAAAACACCAGAATACGAGTCTGGGGTATTTTATCCCGAAGCCTAAGTAGGGATAAGTCGACGCCTAACCCGCGTTGCTGGGTGGTTCGTTCCCGTAAAAATGACCAAGTCTACGTATTCAGCATCTTAGCAACAAAAATCCATGCCTTTTATGCATGGGGAATTTTATCCCGAATCCTGAGTAGGGATAAGTCAACGCCTAACACGTGTTGCCGGTTTAGTCTTTCACCGATTGAAAAAGACACCAGAATCCAGTCTGGGGTATTTTATCCCGAAGCTTAAGTAGGGATAAGTCAGCGTCTAACACGCGTTGCCGAGTAGTCTATTCCCGTAAGAAAGACGAAGTCTACGTATTCAATATCGTAGCGCTAAGAGAGTTAACTCTCTTAGCACAACGTCACATGCGGAACGGACTTAAACAATTCGCATGCAAGCCCGATTCAAACGGTAATCGGTAAAGGCACGTCAAATCCGTTGAAGGCTGAGGATTTGCCAAAAATCTTAAGTCTACGTCTGATACACGTCGCTGTTTAGTCTTTTCACAGGAGAAAGATAAAGTCTACGTATTTAATATCGTAGAACTAAAAGAGTTAACTCTTTTATCATAACGTTACATGCGGAACGGACTTAAACAATCCGCATGCTAGCCCGACTCAAACGGTAGTCGGTAAAGGCTTATCAAACCCATTGATGGCTGAGAATTTGCCAAAAATTCTATAAATGCGAGTCATTGACGCATCACCTTCATTAGTTGGTCTCGTGACTTGAGCATCCAATGACTTCAGGATAAGATCCATATCTACAGACGAAATAACTTTAATAGTTGGTCCTACAGCCCAATATTTGGGACCGCCACGCTCCAATCCCTTACGAGTATAAACTGTGTTAGCGCCGGTCAACGCGTTACAGTAAAGATCGATGCCGGTCAACGCATCAGCAATTTCACCAAAATAAGGCAAAAGATGACTCCAAGGATTTCAATTACAATCAGATATGAACTCCCGACGGAGATGATCAGTTCAAAGTCAACTCAATGACATGAGCTAAGTTCGGAAACTTACACACCAATCTCAGTTCAAAATTTCGACAACGGTCAGACGATAAATGCAGCGTCAGAAGAACTTCATCTGTTCGACGAAACAATGAATAGATTGAAGACAGAAGAAGTTAAGAATTGAGATAGTTCAAGGTCACTCTACGAAATTAAGGAGATGGCCTATCTTATCCAAAGCATTTCAGACTCCTTAATAAAAGAATGAGTCTGAAATACTTTGGAGGTGTTCGCGGGAAAAATTGCTTTCTTCATTGATTCCATCGATTACAAAGATCCGGTCTTTTTATAAGATCTGGTTACAACGAGATCAAAAAAGAAAAAAAGAAAAATTACAACTTTCCTTTTATGTCGAACGAATCGCAAGATCCTGTTTTGCGGTTTCTCGCTTTTGTGGGTTCTTCGCCTGCGCCGGGTTAATCCGTGGACCACCGCGCGATCTTGATCCGGTCGGATCTACACGGTATGACGGGTGCTATTTCACGAAGGAAATAACAGTCGGGGGGTACTATTTCACCAAGGAAATAATAGCCTTCTCGGGATCAAAAACCAAGTTTTGATCCGGAGGGTGACCGTGCAGATCTCAGATCCGATCTCTCTCGAACTCCTGCCTTGTTTGACGTGGATGCTCGCCAAGAACCAGATCTGAAACTCCAAGTCTTCAAAGCTTCAAAACTCCAAAATCGAGCTCTCAATTCAGCAGAGTTTCGCCTAAAAAAGTTCCAACCTTTTGAAAATGAGCTCTTACTCCTCTATTTATAGCCTCTGAAAGCGGATCTGGGCCCAAATCTGGGCCCAGATCTGAGTGTGGCTCGGCCACCGAGCCACCTAGAGGTGGCTCGGTTTTGGCCGAGTCCTCTAGGTGTTGTGCCGTGTTGTCCGTTGTCCGGTTTTACGGTTTCGCAGTTTATCCGAGTTTTGTCGTTGATCTGAACTCTGATTTGGCAGTCCGGATCCTGATTTGGCAGTAAATCCGCCTTGGAGTTCGAGTTCGAATCCGTTCTATGGTTGGATGACTCGTTTACTCACCGAACCTTTAGCTTGATTCCTCACGCGAGTTAACCTCGTCGTCTCGTTAATCCGCTTCGTCGCGTATCACTTGGCTTCGGTGTTGTGGACTAACGATCGTGTTTAGATACATCAACCGATGGTTCGTTGGTTTGTCGAATCACCGGCGTAGTGTTGTTGAGTTATCCTTAAGAATATTTTTAGAAAAATATTCTGCAGAAACTTCTCAACCAAAAATAAGGAATAGTTTATACTCGTATACCTTATTGGAGTATTTTCATGTCTGAATGTGCCGAACCGGCCTAATAATGACCCAAAAAAGGCAGTAATTAGGCTCAAAAAATCTTCCGACCATTCCGAATGCGTGGGAGAGGAATGAATAAACAAAGGACTGAACCCTCGGTCGATTTGAAGTCGTTTCGATGCTCGGTTCAGCTTCAATTTGAATTCTGGTTTAAATCTGGTTCAAACTGGTTCAACCTGGTTCAAGACTGATTCAACCTGGTTCAAGACTGGTTCAACCTGGTTCAAGACTGGTTCAGGACTGGTTCGAGTCTGATTCAGACTGGTTCATCCTGGTCTGGTCTGGTTCGGTCTGGTTTGGCCTGGTTCAGCCTGGTCTGGCCTGGTTCAGCCCTCTTTGAACTGATTTGGACTGGTCTGATTTGGTTCAACCTGGTCCGGTCTGGTTCAAGGCTGGTTCAACTATAAAAGAGTCTCTTTTTCACCTCTCTAGGGCCGCCCCCCCCCCTGTCCAATTTTCTTGATTTCTCTTCCCTCGTGCATCCTTTCTCCCTCAAATCCTCATATTTGTCTTAGATCTATCCTTCCTTTTGATCTTAGACTGAAAAATCCCTCAAAAATCTCCATATAAAAATTTCTCTCAGGCCCCTCGAGCACGTGGTTCGAGCCTCTTTCAAGATCTAATTTTTTCTTGTCGGATCCTCGAGCTTTTCCTCAGGTAAATCCTCCATAATTTTGGCATATTTCATGTTTAATTTAGTACATGAATTTGTGGGATTGCATATGAGGGTTAGGGTTTATGATTTGGCCTTTTGATTTTAGACTGAAAAATCCCTCAAAAATCTCCATATAAAAATTTCTCTCAGGCCCCTCGAGCACGTGGTTCGAGCCTCTTTCAAGATCTAATTTTTTGTCGGATCCTCGAGCTTTCCCTCAGGTAAATCCTCCATAATTTTGGCATATTTCATGTTTAATTTAGTACATAAATTTTTAGGATTGCATATGAGGGTTAGGGTTTGTGATTTGACGCCTCGAGCTCATCCTTCAGGGGGTAAAATTTGGAGGTCCGAAGGATTTAATTCTAATAAAGAGGGAATAAAATTTTAGGGTTAGAGTTTGTCACCCTAACTAAAATTTTTTCTGTATCTGATCCCTTGATTTACTTTGCAGATCATCATGTCGCATGTCCCGAGAGGTCGCTCGGCTGATGGCGTGCTTCCCTCGTATGCTGGTGAGCTCTTTTTGGTGTATTTGTAGATTTGTAGATTAGTCCTTTATCCACATTTTGTTCTCCTTGGTGAGACAATCGGGAAGAGCCTTGATTCTCCTTGGTGAGGATCGACGCTTTAAAGATGGGTTTTTCTTGGTCAAAACCATATCTCAAAATAAATAAAGGGGGCGTTTTGACGCTGCATTGTGCCTTATAAGGCAGGGATATGTTTTTGATATATCCTACCTTATAAGCGCATAATGTGACCAAATCGTCTCACCCTTTATAAGGCAGTGACTCTATCTTACCCGTTCGTAGGATGAGTTCAACTTCCTTTTATTCAACCTCCGATGATTTTTCACCTGTTCCGCTTACTCTTCAGTTTGCTTCGGGCACGTCGACAGAGGTTGCCCAAGTGGTGAAGGAAGGTTGACATCGAGCTCTTCGTCAGTTGATTACGGATGCGCCTTTCGTGAAGGATGCCGGTTCTGTTCAGTCTCTCAGGAAGACTGACTTTTTATTTGGCGACTCCGTCAGAGATCCTGATGCAGTGTTTATTGACGCCGAGCAGTGGCTTCATAAAAATAGCGTTGGCTTCATATATTTGCCGAAGATTCCTCGACACTGCTCGTTGACTGAGCTTAGGCGTCAGGCTGTGACACGGGAGATGTTGTGGCGCTTGACGGAGGAGCATGAGAGCGTTCACTGTGGCTATATCACTCATCAGGCAGCCCCAGGTTCGAGCAGGAATCATATCGTTGGATTGCGTCCTGGAGTATTGGGGCTGGATGCACCGCCATGTAACGAATTTCTTGCTTCTGCTTCCACTTTGAAGAATCGCCTCGCTGACTTAGGACGGGAGATGCCTGCGGCACGCCATAGATTCTACGGCTGGATCCATTCTTTAGACAAGCTTTGGTGAGCTCGTATGACGAATTATGTCTTAAGCCGATGGAGCGAGGAGTTGCACGCTTGTGGTCTATACGCAGCCATTCGTTCCACCATGTACGGCTTACCTGTCAGCGCGAAGCATTTCTTTCTTTTGTGCGAGCTTTATAACCTGGATTCGAACACTTTTCTGACCCGGCAAGGGGAGTTGGGCTTGGCTCTCCATGAGATGCACAGGATTCGGTTTTGCCCTGGTGCAGATGCTATATCAAGCGAAATACTTTCCCCCTCCAACCATGAATTGACGTCAGCTGAAGGATTCACATGCCGACCGCTACGAGACTTTATGGGACCGTCACTGTTCATATCATATTGCTTTATGGCGCAGTACTGAGCCTTGGCCGCAAGAGGACTACAGTCAATGTAAGCCTGAAGCAGTTTGCTGGTTACTTTGTTCAAATCTAGAGGAGGTCATTCTGGCTGAGGCTATTTGTGACTGGCAAACGCTTACTCCTTCAGGAAGTATATGGTCTGATGAAGGAAGATCGACACTCACTCTCTATACCGATTAGCAGCTCCCGAGAGTGGCTTTCCTGGCAGGACCAAGTTTCAAATGCGTACTTATGGCAATGCGACTGCATCGCTTCGGCGTATGACCCTTCTCAACGGTTACCTCGCCGATACTGGCTTAAAGAAGTGGCATGTTCCCGTAATCAGTCCGGTGACATATGATGCCATTGAAGTGCCTCTACCAGCGGTTCAGCTTGCGCGATAAGAATGAACTTTCACTCTTTCCGGTGATGGGTAGCCTAACATTCATCGAGGGTTCGCCAAAAAAACCAGATCTCTTAAGTACTTTCACACAGAAAGAAGATGCACTGTCGGCTAAGATTCTCTTTCTAAGAATGGAAGCTCCCATACACTTATTTGATGGCTTGGTTTGCCCTTCATCGTCCTGACATGATGTTGATACCTAGCACCGTAGACCGCTCTGTTCCCCTACTACAGTTGTTTGAGAATAGCAGGTGGGAGGGGCGAGGATTCCCTGACATCAGAAAGCAGCTACAGGTCCATAAATGTTGGGCATTTTCCACTTGCTTTCCGCAGTTCTTCAGCCGATACGGCGAGTGTTTGATTGATGAGGAGAAGCCGAGGGAGTATCGAACTCATTTAGATATCGGCTGCTTTAATTGGCTAGTGAACATTAGGCCGGATTATCTGACCTTCCTGGTGAGGAATCAGTGTTTTATAGAGCCATATCTACCCTGCCGATTCGTCCACCAGTTTGGTTATGTTCAGCTTTATGTCAGGAATCCACATCAGCAGCTTCGGTCTCAGGGCGGTTTGGTGGACGGTCTCCGGGCATGGCTGTGGAGCGTGACGGGCTGTACTTGTGCTAAGTTCAGTCTCCCGAGTGCTGAGCGGCAGTTGAATCTCACCTTCTTAAGCTGCAGGTGGCTGTTAGCAGCTAATAAAACTGTCCCCGTGAAGCCGATTGCAGAGCTAGTGGCCGAGGAAGCTTCTTAGGCTGATTCTCGTGTGATTTGGGAAAATGCTCGGTCACAGAGGACATGAAACAAGACTCGTCAGATTGACGAAGAGGGAAAGAAGATCTTCCATTCTGCTGACGAGGCTTCGGGCGGAGATCTTGAAGATGACGAGGACCGTTCCGAGCGAGGTTAGCTACCTATTCTTTCCTTCTGTCTTCCAGAATTATTAATCTTGACAGTTGTTTGATGTTTTAGGGACCGCAACTGACAAGGATGAAGAATTCCGTCCTTTTTCCCAAGCGAGACCTTCGATTGTTGTCCCCGCTGCTAGGCGGAAGAGATTAGCCCACAAGCCGCATGCAGATTCGTGAGCATCTGAGATGGATTTGTCTGTACATCTACCATTGACAATGTACTCTTTAGATGGCACACAAAGGAGTTGAACGGTCCAGAATTCGTGCATTCCTTAATTGTCTCTATGCTTCTTGCTCTTTTAGACAAATTGCAGGAGGCAAACGTGGACCTTGGGAATAGAGAGGGTAACACACCCATAAGAGGTAACTCATTTCCATTGGTCGTAGTCTCTTTATTCTTCTTTTGCACTTATATTCTCTTGTGTTAGATTTCTCGATTGATGATTTTGACGAGGAAGGTTTGCTTGTGGACACTCCTATGCTCCACTTCATGTATGGCTCTCCTCAGATTGATGACCAGTTGCCTGGAGATATGTTTCCTGAGTCTACACTCTCTAAGAATCCCGAGGATGGTTCTTTTGAAGGTACGTGCCTCTTCTCAAGTTAATTATAGGACTAGCCAATTTTTGACTAGTGCAACTATAATGTGGTGCATCTGAGAATTTCGTTTTGTGTTTGACAGGAGCTTTTGTCGAGACTGATCCTGTTGAACCGGCTGCGAGACCAACTACACCAGCTGATACATCCACAGCCGTTACACCTCCACTACCCCCAGTGACCCAAGGGGAAGGAGGTATAAATTAAGCAACTGAGAAATGTCATTTATTTCCTCATTAAGGCTTTTGACGGATTTCTCCTGTTTGTGTAGGGCTTTCTTCTCGGCTTCATGTCCTTGTGAAGGAGTTGTTATCAGACAATTGTTTTCGGGGAAAGTTGCTGTTTTCATTGCTTTGAATCTGTTACAACTTTAAACGTTACAACAAGAATCGATACAAAAGTCGGTCTTTTTATAAGACCTCCTCGTGCAACAAAACAAAGATTACAACTTTTCGAAAATAAACACGAGATCCCGTTTTAGTGCGGTCTCGCTTGCGTGGGTCTTTGGCCTGTGACGGGGACGTCAATATCCGTGGACCATCGGGGCAATCAGATCTGATCCGGATAAATCGGACAGAGCTTCGTCGATCCGCGTGAGATCTAGAAACTTCTAATCCAGAAATATCAGACAGAGCTTCGTCGATCCGCGTGAGATCTAGAAGCTATAAGCGTATACCTCGGCTAAAGCGAGGTATTAGCTCTTCTTAGTATTAACGCTAAAGGCTAATACTAAGGATCAGATGAGAATGGGTGATGAAGGCTGATGTAGACCTCTCCTCTTCGGTTGAAGCGCACGACCATTCTTTGCTGCAGCAGGGCTTCGCCAAGGCTCTCCAAAAATCCAGATCTCTCAAAAATGAGCCCAAGAGTTGCTATTTATAGGCAAATGGGGGCTTGGGGCGTCTCCACGAATCCGAGACACCCCTGGGGTGTCTCCACAGATCTGACCCTTGGGGTGTCTCTAAGAATCCGAGACACCCTAGGGTGTCTCGGAAATTCCGAGACACCCTTGGGGTTCTCGGATTTTTTGAGACACCCCTGGGGTGTCTCGGAATTTCTGAGACACCCCTGGGGGTGTTTTGGAACTCCTGAGACATTCCTCGGAAATTCCGAGACACCTTGGGGTGTCTCGGAAATTCCGAGACACCCCTGGGGTGTCTCGGAATTTCTGAGACACCCCTGGGGGTGTTTTGGAACTCCTGAGACATTCCGGGCTGCATCCGATTGTTTTTGCCGTAAACTCTTCGTCCGAACTCGGATTTGAGTGATTCCAAGTGCGTTGGATGCTTGACGAAGAGTTCTATCTGCTCCAATGGTTGGATTATCTGTGAAATGAACGAGACTCGAAGGGCGTTGTCCTCTTGGTGAACAGTGTCGGGTTCCTGATTGGCCCGGGTCTTCGTTGTTCTGAAGTCCTATCCGCTGATATAGCTCATCGATTCGCTTCAGTCGTTCATCGACGTCAATCGGACTCCTGTGGATCGGATGGTGACGTTCATCGTCGCTCTTTAACACCGAACCGTTCGTGGAGACCTATAGGCAATTTTCGATGCCTACAACAATGACCCTGAGAAGATCGTCATCTGCATAGAAGTCCGCTCCTTCTTCTCCTTCGTGAATGCTATGATTGGAAAACTCTTCCACGACGGACTTTTCCTTCACCGGTTTAAACCTTTCCTTGATTCTAGAATAAATTCAATAAGGGATGCAGGATACCCGGATCTGGCGAAGGCTATAGTTGATGACCTTGATTGCTTAGAGCATGAGCTTCAGATGTTTTGCGAGCTCCGGGATGCAGGTGCTTCTTCATTCATTACTACCCATTTGGATGCTCGCTTACAGACATGGCGCGATACTCGGATTTTTGCTGAGCTCGAGATTCAGGTGCAGCGGGATCGGGTAGACCGAGTTGAGGCCAACCTTGCTATTAGATCATCTTCACTCGACAAGCTTGATATCGGAATCCGTTCCGCATGTAACGTTGTGCTAAGGGAATGAACTCCCTTAGACTTCGTGCTATGATGTCGAATACATAGACTTCGCCATTGTTACGGGAATAGGCTACCCGGCGACACGTGTTAGGTGTTGACTTTAGGATTTTTGGCTAACCCCCAGCCTTCAACGGGTTTGATTAGCCTTTACCGACTACCGTTTGAGTCGGGCTAGCATGCGGATTATCGGAATCCGTTCCGCATGTAACGTTGTGCTAAGGGAATGAACTCCCTTAGACTTCGTGCTATGATGTCGAATACATAGACTTCGCCATTGTTACGGGAATAGGCTACCCGGCGACACGTGTTAGGTGTTGACTTTAGGATTTTTGGCTAACCCCAGCCTTCAACGGGTTTGATAAGCCTTTACCGACTACCGTTTGAGTCGGGCTAGCATGCGGATTGTCTAAATCCGTTCCTCATGTAACGTTGTGCTAAGAGAATGAACTCCCTTAGACTTACTGCTACGACTTCGAATACGTAGACTTCGCCATTGTTACGAGAATAGGCTACCCGGCAACGTGTATTAGACGCTGACTTATCCTTACTTAGGTTTCAGGATAGGATACCCCAGAATCGAACTCTGGTGTCTTCTTCCACGGAGAAAGACTAAACCGAAATTCCCCATGCGTGTAAGGCATGGATTTTGGTGTTATTAATAACAATCTGCCACAATGTTGAATATGTGGGCGCGTGTTCTTTTTAACGGTTAAGAACTAACCGGCAGCGCGGGTTAAGCGCAGACTTATCCCTGCTTAGGCTTCAGGATAGAATACCCCAGAATCGAACTCTGGTGTCTTTGTCTACGGAGAAAGACTAAACCGGCAGTGCGTGTTAGGCGCAGACTTATCCCTGCTTAGGCTTCAGGATAGAATACCCCAGAATCGAACTCTGGTGTCTTTTTCTACGGAGAAAGACTAAACCGGTAGCGCGTGTAGGCGCAGACTTATCCCTGCTTAGGATTCGGGATAAACTTCCTAGGATGAATCCTAGATTGATAGATTCTTAGAAAAGGTTGGTGCGGGAAAGGAAGAATTTTATATTCTATTTCCCGGTCTTCTTTTAGGGTGAAGGCGAACCCGACAGACAAGGAAGGA
This sequence comes from Asparagus officinalis, assembly GCF_001876935.1. Lineage (NCBI taxonomy): Eukaryota > Viridiplantae > Streptophyta > Magnoliopsida > Asparagales > Asparagaceae > Asparagus > Asparagus officinalis. The sequence continues at coordinate 46,612 of NW_017972900.1, read as the reverse complement.
AGAATTTTATATTCTATTCCCTGATTCTGGAAAGGAAGAATTTTATATTCTATTTCCAGCGAAGAAGAAACTAGAAGTGGGGTGTCCACTCCGAGAATCTGGAAAATTTAGATAAACTTGCCTTTTATAGGATGGGTTATCTAAACTGAAAATGGGTTCTTCGTTTATCGAAGTGGAATTTCAACTTTGGCTATAACCATGGGCAGGCTTAACCAAAGAGAAAAAGAAGGGAGTTCTTTCGTTTATCGAAAGGGGACTCTGAAATGAAAGTGGACCTCTTGTTCATGGAAAGAGTCAAGAGGGCCAGAAAGACATTTTTGGTGGACTCACTGTCAATTGAAATTGATCAGTGAGTGATTTTGGTGGTGAAAATGATTTTGGGTTATCCTTTAGACTATTAAATGTAATATTATTCAAGGAACTTCCCGGTAAATGGGTTATCCTGAATGTACTAGGGATAGTACTTTTTCAGGAACTTCCCATTTATTGGCATTAATTGCCTGATGCCTTCTTGAGTAATCAGGCGATATGCGCCTGTCTATCACAAACGGTCCTTCCCATTTGGGTTCAAATTTACCTTTCTTCTTAGAGTTGAGGATCATCGGTCGGCGAGCAGCGAGGACCAGATCTCCTTCCTTGAAGCTTCTCTGTCGGACTCTTTTGTTAAAAGCCCTAGATATTCTGGCTTGATAAAATTCAATGTGTTGTTGAGCCTCCCAAGCGCTTTTCATCCAACATTTCGAGTTCTTCGAGACGTTTCTGATGTTGTTCTTCTGTCGTCATCTCGGTTGCGAGGGCGATCCGAAGGGATGGAATTTGGATCTCCAATGGTAGCGCAGCTTCACATCCGTATACCAACGAATACGGGGTGGCTCCTATGGAATTTGGATCTCCAATGGTAGCGCAGCTTCACATCCGTATACCAACGAATACGGGGTGGCTCCTGCAGGTGTGCGTATGGTGGTGCGATAAGCCCAGAGTGCTTCACCGAGTTTATCGTCCCAGTCTCGTTTATTGGTCTTCACGAGCTTTGACAGGATCTTAATGATCGTCTTGTTAAACGCCTCAGCTAATCCATTCCCAGCGGGATAATAAGCTGTTGACGAAACATCTTGGATTTTGAACTTGTCATAAAACCTGACGAAGGCGTTACTTATGAACTGCGGACCATTGTCATGAATGATCCGTCTCGGCACGCCGTGTCTGTATATGACATGATGCTTGATGAAATTGATGACGTTGTTCGTCTTCACTTCTCTAAGCGGAATCGCTTCAGCCCACTTTGAAAAGTAATCCGTGATTGCGAGGATGAATCGATCACCTTTGACTGAAGGGGGAAAAATAGGACCGACGATGTCCATGCCCCATGTCTCGAACGGCCAAGACGTGGTTGACGTGTGTAAATGCTCTGGTGGTTGGTGCATATAATTTGCATGTACTTGACAAGCATGACACTCTCGGGCGTATTCGATTGCGTCACGAACCATTGTTGGCCAAAAATATCTCATTCTCCTGATGCGATCATACAGTTTAGGACCGGGCTGATGCGCACCACATTCTCCTTCGTGTGCTTCCTTAAGAACTTCTTCTGCTTCTTTGTTCGAAAGGCATCGGAGTAACAAACCATCGTACCCTATACGGTATAATGTATGTGTCTCAGTATTATAGAAGAATCTTGGTGCTCTTCGGCGGATTGATTCTCTTTCTTTTACATTCTCTGGCAAAATACCATATTGGACGTAGTCAATGATAGGAAAACGCTAATCTCGGGACTCAGACCCAATTTGAGTTGAATTCACCTCTTTGGCGCTTATGTTTCTATCATCTTCTTCTTCAATATCCGTATCGTATATGGGTATGCAGAGCTGATGCGTCTTTACTGTAACTAACAGCTCAGTTTCGGGAGGCTGCGCAAGTGATACCGCTAGTGCTGCCAGTGCATCCGCATAAGCGTTCTGGAGACGAGGAATATATTCAATGAAGAATTCTTCAAAAGATTCTGCCATTTTGATAGCCTCCTGGTGGTACGGGATCAGGTCTTGATTCCTGCCGTATCTGTGGTCAGGTTTGCCGCCAAAAGATCACAAATCGCTTGTCCTTTGATCGACTTCTGCTGTTTGAAGTGCAAATCATATTGGGACAAGAGAAGGGCCCACTTCGCTAACCGCCAATTCATAGAGGCCGGTTGCGTCATAAATACCCGTACTGGATTAACGTTAGAAATGACGTAAATCGTCTGCCCAACCAAGTAATGCCGCATCTTTTGCACTACGAATACCAATGCGAGGCATTCTTTCTCGATCATTGGATATCGAGACTCGGCGCCTATCAAGGTCCGACTTAGGTAATAAACTGCCTGTTCGTGACCGTTATCGTCGTCTTGTGCTAGTAAAGCACTTATCGAGTGGTTCATCGCCTTGAGATAAATCAAGAACGGTCTACCTGATTTTGGTGCAACGAGAACAGGAGGATTCGTCAGATAGGTTTTGATATCTTCGAATGCTTTTTAGCAGGCGTCGTCCCAGATGAATGACACCCCTTTCTTGTTTAGTTTAGAGAATGGTTGGCACTTTCCAGAAAGATTTGAGATGAACCTCCAGATGTAAGCTAAACGCCCTTGCAATCCTCTGAGTTCTCTTAGATTTCTAAGGGGTTGCAGTTCATGTATCGCCTTCACCTTATCAGGATCGATATGTATACCTTTAGTGGTGACGACGAATCCAAGGAATTTTCCGCTGGACATTCCAAGGAAGGATTTAGTGGGGTTCATCTTCAATTGATGACTCCGCATGAGATCGAACATCGTCTTCAAGTCCTTGATGTGATCTTCTTTGTTGCGGCTTTTTACAACCAAATCATCAACGTAGCATTCGACTGTTTTCTTAACCTCTGCCTCGATGGCTTCCATAATCTGCGGACGAAACCGTCTTTGCTGTTGTTTGACAGGTTTGGCATCCGACTTGATATCGAGGCGGTGCATTGCTACACTGGTGTCGAGCCCTGGCATATCTTCGTAGTTCCAAGTGAAGACGTCAATATATTCCGTGATGAGAGCAATTAATTCCTCCTTCTCATTTGAGGGAAGACTATCGCTGATGAATATCGGCTTTGGGTTGGCCTCGTCGCCCATGTTAACTTGGATTATTTTATCTTCAGTGGGGCGTTCCCTCTGTTCAAACCTATCACCATACTGCATGTTCAGGTGATGAACCCATAGGTCTTCCCATGTTGGCATTTGATCGTCGTCCTCCTTTGTGGACGGATCAGCTGTAGCCATGTTCGCCATTAGGGCTTTGAATGCTTCCCCCAGACTTATATCGGAATCACATTCCAAGGAATCTGATGAGTACCCAACTTTGTATTGCTCAGATGATTGGTTATTGATTAACCAGCAACATTCGTCTTCTGACGAAGATTCATACCCTAACCCTCGTCTGTATTTATAATAATCGTCTGGTTTCCCTTTTGGTACATATGTCGCTTTGGGTGGAATACGAGGACCTCGATCGAAGTATAGACCTTCTCCGAGTGTGAAATCATACCCCTGCTTTTCCATGAGCTTGCGCACTTCCGGACTATACTTAGATAGATGCTGACCAGGTTTGTCATCATTCTCATCTTCCCTTAAGAAATGATTTGGTAATGGAGAGATTTTTCCTTTACCGTAAATCACTTCTTTTTCACCTCCTATTTTGGTCGGGATGACCAGGGTTGTTCCGAAAGAATGCTGGAGGCGTTCCTTCGCTATATAGGACGATCGAAGCGGCATATATAAATCAGGATTATCATACAATTCTTTTATCACATCATCAAGAGACAGGGAGTACTCTAAATCATTGTTTATTTTATTATTGGCAAGTTGCCAGTTACAACTGCTCTCTGACGATTGTTCATCATCAAGGTTTATTACAAATGGTACAATGTCGTTTAAAACATAACCTCCATTGTAATCAAATCCGGCTTCGGTATCAGCTTCTTCTCCGCTGTCCGTGCCATGGGCCGATGATTCCGTATCGGATTCGTTACCATAAATGAGAGAATCAGTGAAATAATTCTCATACCCTTTGAATGGTTGCTTATCCGCGACCACCGTCCTAACCTTGTTATCAGTGTCAACATATTTCAAACACTGATGGAGAGTGGAAGGGATTATAACGTTACTATGGATCCAAGGCCGACCCAATAGTAAGTTATATGAAGTCTCGGCATCGATCACATAACATGTGACTTCTGTCTTCAAATCACCCATTTGACATTTTATCCGGATCTTACCCAAGGGTCTTGACCCGCTAGTGTTGAATCCATAGATAACAGTGCCTGTGGACGCCAACTTACTAACTGGAATGCCGAGGAAATGCATCAAGCGCAGCGGCATAATACTCACAGCAGAACCTGGATCCACTTGGATTCGGTTGACTTTGCTAGAGCCAATGTACCCAACGAAATATAGGGGTCGATCATGGTTTGAGTTCTTCGTCTGCATATCTTCTTTGGTGAAGGTAATGCAGGGAAGGTTTTTAGCCGCTATATTACAGTGTTGAACTAATGGTTCTGGCTCTTCAAGTGCCGGCTTGATCCGAGTAAGGAACACTTCTGAATTGGCCAAGGCTTCTTGCAAGGCTTCCCTGGTTTCTTTAGACAACCTTAGCAACTCATACAATGTTATCCGTGCTGAAATGTTAGCTAGCTGAGCCATAATATCGAAGACGTGTGGAGTGTTTGAGCTTTCCGGTTTATCTCTTCCAATCGGGCGGTTGAAACGAGACTGCTTTGGATTCTGAACCTCCTGGGGCCTCTTTTCTTTCTGTTTATCAACCGGCTTTCGTCGAGCTTCTTCAACTGGTCTAGGAGTCTAATCACCCCCAGCTCCGTGAGAGTTTTAGCTGGTCCCCGTTTCGTCACCCCCTGCTCAGCTAACTGATCACTAGGTGATGGATAGTTGAAGTGATACTCATTTCCGCTTCTAGTGGCGAAGACTTCTTGTTCTTCTTCAGAGAGAGGAAAGGTAGGAGCTTCATTACCATCCTCTTCGAAGATCGCGGAGGTAGCATTGCAAGACTTGCCTTTACCCTTTTTGGTCGAGGAAGTCGTCCACTGATCGTCTTCAATTAGATCGGGATGAACCCAGAGGATTTCACCGTTTGGGGCTGTGTGTGGCACAAGTCCTTTTTAGCGCTGTCCATGTGGGTCATCATTCACCATCTTCATTCCTACTTTGGTGATGCGCTCTGGTTTAAACCATGCTGTGGGCACCGATCCAAAGCTGATTGATACTGCATTTGCTCCGACATTCTTGGACGGCTTCGGGGTTATGACACCTACATCAATCAATGCCTGGATCTTATCCTTGAGATGGTAGCATGACTTGGTAGAGTGATGGACCGCTCTATAGTATGCGCAATACTTCGAATCCATCACTTTGCTAGCCCCTTCTTGATCCACGATCGACGGCAGCTGGATTTTGTTGTTTTCCAACAGGTACTTAAAGATGCCAGGAACTTTGTCATCTTTGAAGGAGTACACCTTAGGAAATCTTGGCTCCGAAGATTTCTGCTTCTGAGGCTGTTGTTGCCATTGCTGCTGCGATTGTTGTGGTGCTCGCTGCTGCTGCTGTTGCTGAGGTTGCAATTGGAAAGTTTGATTAGCATCAACTGCTTTAGCATGTGCCTTACCTTTCCCTCGTGGGACGAAATTCTGCTGTGGAGCATTCGTCGCCTGTTGGCCTCTCTCCGCCTTCTTCCTTCTTAGGAATCGCTCGGCTTGCTCTCCTCGGACCTTCAAATCCTTTCATGTTTTGGACGGTGCTGTCCCCATTGCTTCCAACACGTCCAATGCGAGGTTGTTGTGGCAAGTCTAGAGAATGAACTCCTCAGTGATCGGGTCCCGACAGTTCATCGCCTTGTTCCGGAACCTTTTGACGAAGGTATCAACCAATTCCCCGTCCTTTTGTTTCTCATTAAGCAACGACCCGATGGATATCTCGGTATCGTCGTCGAAGAAGTTAGTGAGGAACTTAGTCTCCATGTCGTCCCAGCTATTCACGCTTCCTGGCTTGAGGCGGCGATACCAATCGAAGGCGGCTCCACGAAGAGTGCCAACGAAGGACCGTACCATCAGAGGTTCATTACCAGAGATAACCCCCAGGTGTGATTTGAAGTAAATCAAATGCCGAGTTGGTGAACCCTTCCCATCAAACGGCGTGAAGTTGATTAGACTGAACTTCGCCGGATAAGGGATTGATTCCCATTTTCTTGGGTAGGGGCAAGGAATGCCCGTCTTCTTCATCTCTTGAGCGGAAATCAACGTATTGATTTTGCTCTCGAGGTTTTTAATCTTCAAACTTTCACCTGTGTTTTCGCTAGCATTCTTGTTACCACCCCCTGCATTGACGGGAGGATTATTGGCATTATGAACTTCATTCGCGTTCGTGTCCTCATCTTCGTGATGAACCTGGTTACGATGACTTGGTTCGCCTTGCTGGTTTGTCAGTGCTTGGATTTGTTGGTCATGCATTTCTCTCATATTCTGCATGGCCATCTGCATTTTGAACCTGAAGCTCTCCTGTTGTTTAGCCATGGCTTCTTCGAGCATCTTGGCTACTTGTTCCGCACTTATCATCGTATTATCTGATGCGACTGCAGAGCCGGCATCCGATTCTTCATCTTCCGAAGGTAATCTTGTCCGAACCCTACCGTAAGTTCCTCGTTTGATGGCTCCAGACTGCAGACGGGTTATGCGCCGGGATGCTTCCGGAATCGACTTAGGATTATCCCGTGTCGATGTCCCTTTGCTGGTCATGTTAGTGGTGACCCTCGAAAATTCTCCGTCTTCATCTCTCAGGTACTGCATTGGTGCAGTTGCACTCCGACAATACTGCCCGAATGAGTTTGGAACAGGGGCATTGAGTTTCTAGTCCTCGGGGACTCCTTTTCCTGGATTTGCGTGTACCCCCAGCACGATAGTACAACTCGTCGGTTTGAAGGTCAGAGTAACCTATCGTGTGTTGGCACGACTTTTCAGGTATAACGTTATCGTCATCAGACGATAATGTTTCCTTCTGAGGGCGAACTACCTTCTTTGGACTTTCAAGAGCCACGCGCCTCGAAACATGCCTTTTTGGGCGTGAGTTCTCAGCGGGCTCTTGGACTTCGATGCGCAAATTAGTACGCGCAGCTACCATGAACTCCTTGTTATGTTGAAGGTGGCGGCGACCCCCAGCATGTTGAGTCGTTCGGGGTTTCTTCATCGGACCCAAACGTTCTTGAACTGGAGCTTTGCATCGCTCATCGGGAAGCGGACCGAGGCGCTCCAGAACTGACTTCTTTCTTCGGGACGATTCCGCGGGATCTCCCGAAGTAGCCATGGGAATTATCGGCGATTTATAGTGGTTCGCCGGAGGTTGAACTTTTGCTGAAGGTTGCAAAGGTTGCTCTTTAGCCTGAATCGCCGCTTCAGACTTTGGCCTCCAGACTTGGCGGGTTGGTGGCGGCTTCTTGGCCACTTCCTTCCGCAGTCTTTTGCGGGCTTCTTGGACTTGAGCCCGTGCCTGCGCTAACAGTGCGCGACGCTTGCGAATACGCTCTTCAAGCGTCGAACGATTCCGTTTGACACGGATCCATTCGTTCATTGGCGGGACCTGGTTGGAGGTCGGTGGAGCTTCACCCGATGCAACTTTGGCATCAATTGGGGTGAGATCTTCGTTGGCATTCTGCACTTCTTCGTACCAACGGACTTTTCTCCTGGAGGAGAACTTCTTGGACTTGAGGGGGGAGGTAGATCCGGACGAGGATGACAGATACTCCTCGAACTTTTGTTGGTCGAATTCATACTCGACCTCCTCCTCGACCGGGATCGAGATCCGCGGCTGCGACGCAACGATCTCGGCAGCGAGATCGGTGGCTCCCACTGTGGTCGCCAGATTGTTCGCAGTGAAAGTTGCCTTCATTTATGTCATTGCTTTCTCAAGTAATAGTTTTTCAATTACAAAAGATCCGGTCTTTTTATAAGATCCGGTTACAACAAAATCAAAGAAAAAAAGAAAAATTACAACTTTCCTTGAACAAATCGCGAGATCCTGTTTTGCGGTCTCTCGCTTTTGTGGGTTCTTCGCCTGCGTCGGGGTTAATCCGTGGACCACCGCGCGATCTTGATCCGGTCGGATCTACACGGTATTACGGGTATTATTTCACGAAGGAAATAACAGCCGGGGGTACTATTTCACCAAGGAAATAATAGCCTTCTCGGGATCAAAAACCAAGTTTTGATTCGGAGGGTGACCGTGCAGATCTCAGATCCAATCTCTCTCGAACTCCTGCCTTGTTTGACGTGGATGCTCGCCAAGAACCAGATCTGAAAATGTCCATGTCTTCAAAGCTTCAAAACTCCAAAGTCGAGCTCTCAATCCAGCAGAGTTTCGCCCCAAAAAGTTCCAACCTCTTGAAAATGAGCTCTTACTCCTCTATTTATAGCCTCTGAAAGCGGATCTGGGCCCAGATCTGGGCTCAGATCTGAGTGTGGCTCGGCCACCGAGCCACCCACCTTGGGGTGGCTCGGCCACCGAGCCACCCTTGGGTGGCTTGGTTTTGGCCGGGTGTTCGCCGTTGTGTCCGTTGTCTGGTTTCGCGGTTTATCGGTTTATCCGAGCTTCGTCGTTGATCTGAACTCTGATTTGGCAGTCCAGGTCCTGATTTGGCAGTAAATCCGCTTTGGTGTTCGAGTTCTAATCCGTTCTATGGTTGGATGACTCGTTGACTCACCGAACCGTTAGCTTGATTCCTCACGCGAGTTAACCTCGTCGCCTCGTTAATCCGCTTCGTCGCGTATCACTTGGCTTCGGTGTTGTGGACTAACGATCGTGTTTAGATACGTCACCCGATGGTTCGTTGGTTTGTCGAATCACCGTGCCGAGCTGTGCTAAGGGACCCATAGGCAGTTTTATACGCCTACACCCGGCAACGTGTATTAGACGCTGACTTATCCCTACTTAGGCTTCGGGATAAAAGTCCCCAGAATCGGGTTCTGGTGTCTTCTTGGCCAGTAAAAGACTAAACCGGCGATGCGTGTTAGGCGTCGGCATATCCTTTCTTAGGATTCAGGATGAAATTCCCCATGCGTGTGAGGCATGGATTTTGGTTTTATTAATAACACCCTGCCACAATGTTGAATATGTGGGCGGGTGTTCTTTTTAACGGTTAAGAACTAACCGGCAGCGCGGGTTAGGCGCAGACTTATCCCTGCTTAGGTTTCAGGATAGGATACCCCAGAATCGAACTCTGTGTTTTTTCTACGGAGAAAGACTAAACCGATAGCGCGTGTTAGGCACAGACTTATCCCTGCTTAGGATTCGGGATAAACTTCCTAGGATGAATCCTAGATTGATAAATTCTTGGAAAAAGTTGGTGTGGGAAAGAAAGAATTTTATATTCTATTTCTCGGTCTCAGATTCGGATAATCCTAACTGTCGGAAGGTTGGATTACCGAATTAAAGGTGAATTCCTTGTTTATCGAGAGTGAATTGTGGTTTTGGCCCTAACTGTAGGAAGGTTTGACCAAGCGGGAGTTTGAGATGATCCTAACTATAGGAATGTTTGATCACTCGATTTGAAAGTGGACCTCTTGTTGATTGGAGGAATCGAGAGGGGATTTTGGTTTTAGTCCTAACTGTAGGAAGGTTTGACCGAATGGGAGGTTTAAGACGATCCTAACTGTAGGAAGGTTTGATCACTCAATTTATGGGCCTCTCGTTCATTGAAGGAATCGAGAGGGGATTTTGGTTGTGGCCCTAACTTTTATAGGTTTGACCTGAAAGCAAAGGGAGTGGAATACAAGTAGCAGTAGAAATACTGGTTTGTACTGGCCACTCGATGAAGGGTTTTGACGTTAAGTAATCAGGACTTAACACGTCAAGCTTTGGAAATTACCATGAATTGGCGGACAGAAAATTTAGTGGACCCACCGTCAATTGACTTGATCAGTGGGGGATTTTTGTGAGGAAAGATTAATCTGTCAAAAGGATCGAATCTCGTCTCAACAAGATAACTCATGAGAATTAGTGAATTTGATAACAATAATGGAAAACATTCCGACATTTAGATTTAGTGTTCATCACTTTGTTCATATTGATCGGGTTATCCCTGAGAATATTAACATTCTTTTGGGAACTTCCCGTTACATGAATAATCCACCCCCAGCTTCCCTTGTGGAACTGGGTCCGACATTGTACTCAGTTACATGACCGGGTTATCCTTAAGAATATTACATATAAAAATTCTCCAGGAACTTCCCGTGAAAGAAATGAAACAGTTTAGACTCATATACATGTTGAAGTATCAGGGAGCAGTTTAACCTCTTATACCGGTTGGAGGAATGAGAAGCAGTTTATACTCTTATACTTGTCGGAGTCTTGCCGTTCTTAATTGGCTTACCCTAGCGTTATAACACCGGTTTCAACCAAGGTTTGGATGCTGTTCTTTAAAGTAAAGCACGCCTTGGTGGGATAAAGGATCCTCCTGTGGTACGCGCAGTACTTCAGATCCGCAGTATTGTCAGCTTCCTCCTGATTTGTGATGGGTGGCAGCTTGATCTTGTTGCTTTCGAGAAGGGTTTCGAAGAAGGCTGGAACGTCTTGGTCCTTGAATGAGTACTCTTTTTGGAGCCTCTGATCCGAAGTCTTCTGCTGTCTCCGGGGCTGCTGTTGCGACGTTTGATTAGCATCGACAGCTGCTGCAGGTGTTTTGCCTTTACCACGGGAGGCGAAGTTCGAGTTCGGAGGATTAGCCATCGGTTGGCTCCTCTCGGCCTTCTTCCTTTTGAGGAATCGCTCGGCTTGCTCTCCTCGGACCTTCAAATCCTTCCATGTTTTGGACGGTGCTGTCCCCATTGCTTCCAACACGTCCAATGCGAGGTTGTTGTGGCAAGTCTGGAGAATGAACTCCTCAGTGAACGGGTCCCGACAGTTCATCGCCTTGTTCCGGAACCTTTTGACGAAGGTATCAACCAATTCCCCATCTTTTTGTTTCTCGTCAAGCAACAACCCGATGGATATCTCGGTGTCGTCATCGAAGAAGTTAGCGAGAAATTTAGTCTCCATGGCCACCTATAGGTGGCCGGCCCAGATCTGTGCGCGGGCACAGTTCAGAGAGCCTATAAATAGGAGGCCTAGGCTCATTTGTGAAGGGTTGGATTTTTTGGAGGCGAAACCCTGCTGGATTCGAAGCTCAGATATAAAAAAGATTCAAGCTTTGGGACTTTGAAGACTTGCTCATTCAGATCCGGTGCTCGGCGATCGTCAACGCCAAATAAGGCAAGAGTTCGAGAGGAACCGGATCTCAAATCGGATCTCAGATCTACGCAGGCATACTTCGGATCAAAGCTTGGTCTTTGATCCCGAGATTTGGGCGATTATTTCCTTGGTGAAATAATCCTCCCCGGCTATTATTTCCTTCGTGAAATAATACCCATCGTACTGCGTAGATCCGACCGGATCTAGATCTCGCGGTGGTCCACGGATAAACCCCGGCGTAGGCAAACAACCCACGCAAGCGAGCGACCGCAAAACAGGAGCTCGTGATTTGTTCGACACAAAAGGAGAAAGTTGTAATCTTTTTTTATTTTTCTTTGATTTTATTGTAACCGGATCTTATAAAAAGACCGGATCTTTGTAACCGATAAACTTTTACAAGAGTGCACAATAGAATCAATGAAGAAAGCTACGATTTTTCCCGCGAACAATCTTGCGACCACAGTGGGAGCCACCAATCTCGCTGTCGAGATCATCACGTCGCAGCCGCGGATCTCAATCCCGGTCATGGAGGAGGTCGAATACGAGTTCGACCAGCAGAAGTTCGAGGAGTACTTGTCGTCCTCGTCCGGATCAACCTCCCCCCGCAAGTCCAAGAAACTCTCCTCCAGGAGAAAAACTCGTTGGTTTGAAGACGTTGAAAACACCAACGAAGATCTCGCCCCGCTGGATGCTAAAGCCGCATCGGGTGAGATTCCTCCAATTCCCAACCAGGTCGGAGCTACTCTGGCCAACTCTTCTGCCGCAGAGGGCGTGGTGACTCTCTCGAAGAGAGCCCGCCAAAGGCAACGTCAACGCCTTGCGAAACAATTCGCAAAGGTCATGGAGTCCGTTGACGGGATCCGCTACAACGCGGATCTGAAGAACAAAAGAGGCAAGCAGCCTCAACAATCAATGAATGGTGGTTCCTCCAAGCCGCCAACAATGGAATGGGTCCGTGTCAAACGGAACCGATCAACGCTGGAGGAGCGCATTCGCAAGCGCCGCGCACTATCAGCGCAGGCACGGGCTCAAGCTGAAGAAGCCCGTAGAAAGCTGCAGAAAGAGGTAGCCAAGAAGCAACCAGCAAAGCTTGGAGGCCGAAGTCTGAAGCGGCGGTTCAGACCAAAGAGCGTCAACTGCAGCCGTCGAAAGTTCAACTTCCGGCGAATCAATCCAAACCGCCGATGATTTCCACAACTGTTCCGGGAGATCCCGCGGGACCATTCCAGAAAAGGAAGTCGGTTTTGGAGCGCCTCGGTCCACTTCCCGAGGAGCGAAGCAAAGCTCCAATTCAAGGACGTTTGGGCCCACTAAGAAAGCCCCGAACGAATCAACATGCTGGGGGTCGCCGCAACCCTCAACATGACAAAGAAATCATGGCACCCAAGCGCACTACTTTGCGCATTGATGTTCAGGAGCCCGTTGAGAATTCATGCCCACAAAGGCGCGTTTTGAGGCGCGTGACTCTCGAAAGTCCGAAGAAGGTAATTCGCTCTAAAAAAGAAACGTTATCGTCTGATGATGATTGCGTTATACTTGAGAAATCGTGCCAACACACGATAGGTTGCTCTGACTTTCAAAGAGAAGAGCTGTACTATCGTGCTGGGGGTACGAGCAAAGCCAGAAAGAGAAGTCCTCGAAGGCTAGAAACTCAGTGCCCTTGTTCAAAGCTCATTCGGGCGGTACTGTCTGAGTGCAACTGCATCAAGGCAGTCCCCGAGAGAGTTTCGGTGTTCGAAAAACTTAGTATTGAAACGCCAAAACCAAGGCCTAGGCGTTTCCGGCAAAGAAGAACGGTGGTTGAAGATGGAGAATTTCCGAGGGTCACCACCAATATGACCAGTAATGGGACGGCGACACAGGATAATCTCGAGTCGATTCTGAAAGCACCCCAACGTCTAACCCATCTGCAATCTGGAGCCATCAAACGAGCAACTTATGGTAGGGTTCGGACAAGACTCCCTTCAGAAGATGAAGAATCTGATGCCGGCTCCGCAGTTGCGTCGGACAATACTGTATCCAGTGAAGGACAACCCCGCGAGTCCTTCATGATGAGCGCGGAACAAGTGGCCAAGATGCTCGAAGAAGCTTTGGCTAAACAACAGGAGAGCTTCAGGTTCGAAATGCAGATGGCCATGCAGAACATGAGAGAAATGCATGACCAACAAATCCAAGCATTGACGAACTAGCAAGTCGAGCCAAGTCGTCGCAACCAGGTTAATTTGGAAGAAGAGGACACCAATGCGAATGAGACGCATAATGCCAATAGTCCTCCCGTCAATGCAGGGGGTGGTAATGAGAATGCTAACGACAACACAGGTGAAAACTTGAAGATCAAGAACCTCGAGAGCAAAATCAACACATTGATTTCCGCTCAAGAGACTAAGAAAACGGGCATTCCTTGTCCATACCCAAGAGAGTGGGAATCAATCCCATATCCGGCGAAGTTCAACCTAATTAACTTCACGCCGTTTAATGGGATGGGTTCACCCACTCAACATTTGATCTACTTCAAATCGCACCTGGGGGTAATCGTGAGATCCTGTTTTGCGGTCTCTCGCTTGTGTGGGTTCTTTACCTGCGCCGGGGTTAATCCGTGGACCATCGCGAAATCTTGATCCAGTCAGATCTACACGGTATAACGGGTGCTATTTCACAAAGGAAATAACAGTCGGGGGTACTATTTCACCAAGGAAATAATAGCCTTCTCGGGATCAAAAACCAAGTTTTGATCCGGAGTATTACCGTGTGGATCTCAGATCTGACTCTCTCGAACTCCTGCCTTGTTTGACGTGGATGCTCGCCAAGAACCAGATCTGAAAATGTCCAAGTCTTCAAAGCTTTGAAAATCCGAAGGTGAGTTCTCAATCCAGCAGAGTTTCGGCTCCAAAATTCCAACCTCCAAAACAATGAGTTACCAAGCCTATTTATAGGCATTTGAACCAGATCTGGGCTCAGATCTGGGCCCAGATCTGGGCTTGGCCCAGGTGGCTCGGCCACCTAGGTGGCTCGGTTTCGGCCGAGTCCTCCAGGTGTTTGGTTTTGCGCCCGTTTTCCGGTTTTGCGGTTTATCGGTTTATCCGAGCTTCGTCGTTGATCTGAACTCTGATTTGGCAGTCTGGATCCCGATTTGGCTGTAAATCCGCTTCGGTATTCGAGTTTGAATCTGTTCCACAGTTGGATGACTCGTTGACTCACCGAACCGTTAGCTTGATTCTGCACGCGAGTGGATGTATTCCGTTGTCTGCATGCGATTCGTTAACCTCGTCGCCTCGTTAATCCGCTTCGTCGCGTGTCACTTGGCTTCGGTGTGGTGGGCTAACGCTCGTGTTTAGATACGTCACCCGATGGTTCGTTGGTTTGTCGAATCACCGTGCCGAGCTGTGTTAAGGGACCCATAGGCAGTTTTATACGCTCAGTCTCGTTCTTTTATATAAGAGTCTGGAATACTTTGGATATGATTGTCCCAACCTTCAGTCGGTGTAACGGGACCTTGGAATGGCTTCTGTTCTTGATTCCTTCAATCCTTCAGGCTATTCGGTGCTTTGTCGAATGTCTGTAAGGGTTCCGGTGCTGCATTTATTGTCTGACCGTTGTCGGAATTTCATACTTGACCTCCTCCTCGACCGGGATTGAGATCCGCGGCTACAACGCAACGATCTCGGCAGCGAGATCGGTGGCTCCCACTGTGGTCGCCAGATTGTTCGCGGGAAAAATTGCGTTCTTTGATTCCATTGATTCCTTTGTCAACAGTTTATCGGTTACAAAGATCCGGTCTTTTTATAAGATCCAGTTACAACGAGATCAAAAAAGAAATAAAAATTACAACTTTCCTTATTTGTCGAACGAATCGCGAGATCCTATTTTGCGGTCTCTCGCTTGTGTGGGTTCTTCGCCTGCGCCGGGGTTAATCCGGGACACCGTAAATCTCTGATCCGGCCGGATCTAACGTATAACGTTTATTTCACAAAGGAAATAACATCGGGGCTACTATTCACCAAGAAATAATAGCCTTCTCGGGATCAAAAACAAGTTTATCCGGAGTTTACGGTGGATCTCAGATCTAGTATCTTCTCTCCGAACTCTGCCTTGTTTTGACCGGATGCTCGCCCAAGAACCAGATCCTGAAAATCTCAGAGTCTCAAAGCTTTGAAAATCCGAAGGTGAAGGTCTCAACAGCAGAGTTCGGCCCTAAAAATTTCCAAACCTTTTTCAACAAGAACCTCCCCCTTATTATAGCTTCTGAAAAGGATCTGAGGCTCAGATCTGGGGCCAGATCCGCGCGCTCGGGCCGGCCACCTTGGCGGCCGTCGCCGCCACCTGAGCGGTCTCGGCCGGCATCCGAGCCGACCTTTTGGGCGCCGGTGGTGGCCGAGCCACCCCAAGGTGGCTCGGCCACCGAGCCACTTAGGTGGCTCGGCCGAGCCACCACTTGGTGGCTCGGCCACCGAGCCACCTTGGTGGCTCGGTGAGCCACTTGGCCGAGCTCTTCCGGGTGTGGTGCCGTGTTGTCCGTTGTCCGGTTTCGCGGTTCATCCGAGCTTTAGTATTGATCTGGACTCTGATTTGGCAGTCCGGATCCTGATTTGGTAGTAAATCCGCTTCGGTGTTCGATTTCGAATCCGTTCTATGGTTGGATAACTCGTTGACTCACCGAACTGTTAGCTTGATTCCTCACGCGAGTGGATGTATTCCGTTGTTTGCGTGCGGTTCGTTAACCTCGTCGCCTCGTTAATCTGCTTCGTCGCATGTCACTTGGCTTCGGTGTTGTGGACTAACGATCGTGTTTAGATACGTCACCCGATGGTTCGTTGGTTTGTCGAATCACCGTGCCGAGCTGTGTTAAGGGACCCATAGGTAGTTTTATACGCCTACACCTATCATGTTAACGATTACCTCTGATAGCCGACATCGTCATTCCCGCAAATGATGTTGTCCGATAAGTCATCATACTCATACGTCCCTGTACGATTTGATTCTCCCAGCACCGTCTTTCCCATAAAAAGCGTTGTTGTTTGATAGTGGCCTACTATGCGATGTGCTACTATTTCAGGGTTCGTCTTTGCCCCAAGAGAAGACAAATCAGGGTTCGTCTTCATCTTTGCCATAAGAGAAGACAAGCTTCCCCCCTCGACTCCAATGTGTATACGAGTATAAACTGTTCCCTCGACTCCAATGGGTATATGAGTATAAACTATTTCCCCAAACCTCCAACTGGTGTATGAGGCTAAACTGTTCCCTACCTTTGACGGAAAATTCCTGGAGAAAACTCCTAAGGATAACCCGGCATACTCCGACTGGTGCATGA
The DNA here is from genome assembly GCF_001876935.1 of Asparagus officinalis. Taxonomy (NCBI): domain Eukaryota; kingdom Viridiplantae; phylum Streptophyta; class Magnoliopsida; order Asparagales; family Asparagaceae; genus Asparagus; species Asparagus officinalis. The sequence goes on along the minus strand of NW_017972900.1, from coordinate 30,023 downwards.
GTCTAAATTGCCCCCTTATACTCCCACTGGTGCAAGAGTATAAACTGCTCCTTTCCTCCAACCGGTGCACGAGGCTAAACTGCTCTTTTACTCCAACTGGTGCATGAATCTAAACTGCTCCTACCCTCCGACTGGTATATGAGGTTTAAACTGCTCCCTACGCTCTTAATCCAAATGCCTCGAAAGGCTAAGGATAGAGGAGAAATTTTAGCATTGAGCCTAAGAGAAACTCCTCGACAACTTACCATGCTAAGGGTGAGAGCATGGCTAGTCCAACTCAAATGGCAGTTGGTAAAGACAAATCAAGTCCGTTGATAGCTGAGGGTTTGCTCAAAATCCTAGAAGGCAATCATCAGCTTTGAGTAAAGAGATCAACTTCACCGATCTCGTTAGAGGGCTCCTCACTCCATCTGAGCAGGGATCACTTTACAGGTCTTCATATCCAAAGTGTTCCAGACCCCATGCGGCCTGATTCAGGTCTGAAAACTTTGAAGGGGGTTTTGTAGATAATAAAAATTGCCTTTAAATCCTTATCAGAGAAGTTCAGAACAAAACTGCTAAAACCTCGCCCGAAATAGTAAAAATGGGAAAAACACTGATAAAAAGGGGGAAAACGCAGATATCTCCCAAACTGTAAGGAATTTGGCAAAACGGAGGAAGTGAACCGAAGCCTTCGGCTGGGTTCGGATGGCTCCGTCTCGTCGAGATAGGCGATTTTTACATATAATTCGTCCAATTCCGACTTACGGTTTGAAAGTTACAGCCTATTCTTCGATCCATGCTCAGGAGCTCGCCTGCAGCTCGAATTTCGCCTGCACGATCAAGACCCAAGTCTGCCTGTACACCCGAGCTCACCTGCAGACCCATCACCTAGCAAGAATAGGGCGGCTGACAGGACCCCCTCTAAGTGGTCACATCCCACAGCTAGGGCGGCTGGCTCCCTCACCTCTATTAGTGATTAAATCCCACAAATCAAGGGAGAAAGCATGGCGCTCCTCACCTAGCAAGAATAGGGCGGCTGACAGGACCCCCTCTAAGTGGTCACATCCCACAGCTAGGGCGGCTGGCTCCCTCACCTCTATTAGTGATTAAATCCCACAAATCAAGGGAGAAAGCATGGCGCTCCTCACCTAGCAAGAATAGGGCGGCTGACAGGACCCCCTAAGTGGTCACATCCCACAGCTAGGGTGGCTGGCTCCCTCACCTCTATTAGTGGTCAAATCCCACGAATCAAGGGATGGCCCATGCCATCACTTGCCTATTAAAACCCATCTTCAGCCAGCATGAAGGGGGGATTGGCTGTTGCATATTCTGCTAGCTAATCTCCCAAAGGTTGAACCTGGACTTTTGCCAAAGGCTCCCTCATTTGAGAACTAAAGCTCCGACAGCAACTTCGATCGGATCGTCTAAGGGAAGCAGACTCGGCACGAGCACCGAGTGAGGCGTCCTATCGCCACCGAGGAACCCACGTTAAACAAGGAGGGCATTCCCTCCGCTTCTGTTGTAAACATTTGATTTTTAGTTTGTAATAAGTTGTTCTTATCAATACAAACGAAGTTCCCTGTTTTCGGGAGATCAAAATTTACACCTACAGTGGCCCATGTGGACTATTTGGGCGAAGCACATTTTAGGTGAAGTTTGCCTGAAGTTTCACTTTGATTTGGTCTTAAGAGCAAGCTTCATTATGACCTGGACGAGCTTCCCTGTGGCTTGGGCGACCTTTGCTGATAAGTTAAAATTTGACTCAGAATTTGACTTGAACTTGTTTATCAACTCAATTGACTTGAGGACACCTTTCGACTCGTCCAACTTGAAGATGCCTTTCACCGTAGCTCATAGTCCAAATTATAGATGCTTTTGACTTGGACTCAAAGTTTGACTTGAGGATGTCTTTTGACTCGGCCCTGAGATTGACTTGAGGATTGACTCGGACTCAAGTCCGCTTTGGCTCAGATGCAATCATGTTCACATGCGATCTAAGTGAACTTCACTGTAGCCTACCATATGATGATGCTTGAGCCCATTTAAAGTGTTTATCCTATGGGTGTTCACTTGCTAAACTCGGACTGAGCATTTAGTTTAAGAGAAAATATTTTTTAACCTTCTACAAGACCCCCAAAGTTTTTAAGATCCTGCTTTTGTCTCATAACAGAGATTGAAATACTTTGGGTAATAGCCAGAGGTGTACTGTTGAACGTAACTTGAGTCATCTTTCTTAGGTTGAAAATTGTCCTCATTTGTTTGCTTGGTTACCAGAGGTGTACTGTTGAACATGGCTTTATTTGCTGTAGATTCATCTTGGTTGAATGCTTGGTTGCATTTTGAAGTGCTTGTTGTTGAGATTCCATCCAATTCTGTGTTTGGAACCCATATTTAGAGCGAACTGGAGCTTGTCTGAATGTTTAACCATAGTTTATACTCGTATGTTACTGGAGTAGTCTATCATCTAGGCCAAGCTAAGGTCTACACAGTTTAAGCTTTTAAGATGATGCCAGAGTTTAGGCTCTTGTGTAGTTGGAACATAGGAAACAATTTATACTCATGTACCTGTTAGAGTCTACATAGTTAAAGCTTTTAAGATGTTGGAGCATGGAGAGGTAGTTTATCCTTGTATCCTCATCGGAGTGTCAGGAGAAGTTTAACTAGTATACCAGTCAGAGGTTAGGAAGCAGTTTAACCTCAAAATACCATTAGAGGTTGAGAAATAGGTTAACCTCATAATCTCATTGGAGGTTAGAGGAGATCGACAAAGGTGTAATGTTAACATATCGACTCAAAAGAGAACTGTACAGAGGTGTAGTGTTAACATGATAGTAGGAAAGTCGACAGAGGTGTAATATTAACCAGTCAACAAAATCAAACTGATAGAGGTATAATGTTAACATATCAAATTTATAAAGTTAGTACTATTCAGAGGTGTAATGTTAACATAACAGTACTAAGAAATTTGACAGATGTGTAATGTTAACGTGTCAAGGAGAGTGGACAATGGAGGTGTAGTATTAACCAGTCGATTCAAAATAGTCTAAGGGATGACTAACATTTAGAAGTGTAGTGTTAATTTAACGGTAGAAAATCGATGAAAGTATAATGATAACTAATTGATTTTTTAGCAAAGAAGAATTGGTAGAGGTGCAATGTTAACCAATCAAATCCGAAAAGGTATGTCGACAGAGGTGTAATGTTAACCGGTTGATAAAATGGTCTGACAGAGGTGTAATGTTAATTGGTCGGATCATTAGAGTGCAAACCATTCAGAGGTGTAATGTTAACATGAAAATGGTAATGTATTTGGAGTCAAGCAAAGTTGTGGTGTTAACTTGATGATTTTTATTGGGATATTAGATCAATATGATCAAGATTTATAGTCAAAGGTGGAAACTTGAATGTGACCGATATCGCTATGGGGAGATGAAATTGGCTAGGATCAAGGGAAATACTGAGAAATTTCTTGTTTGATTGGCGTCATGAGCTGATTGCCATTTTGGTCAATTAGGCTGTATGCTCCATTTGAGAAGGCTATCTCTATTAGGAATGAACCTTCCCATTTGGGCTAAAATTTAACTTTAGTCTTGTGCGTCATGATCATAGGTTGACAAATGGCTAAGACTAGATCGCCTTCTTTGAAGGATCGTTCTTCGACTCTCTTGTTGAAGGCTCCTAAGCTTTGTCATTGGTAGACCTCAATTCGTTGTTGAGCTTGGAGTCTTAGCTCATCTAACGCCTATATTTCTTGGAGATGTCTTTGATGATGTTCTTCGATCATCATTTTATTAGCAAGGGCGATTCTTAATGATGGTACCAAAATTTTCAGAGCGATCACGGCTTCACATCTATAGACCAAGGAAATGGCGTGGAACTAGTGGGAGTATGGACTGTTGTTCGATAAGCCCATAAATACTCTCCAAGTTTCTCATCCCATTCTCGTTTATTAGAGGAGATGAACTTCTTTAGAAGTTTGGTCTTGTTTGAAGCTTTGGCTAGACCATTGGCGGCTAGCTTAGATTCAAAATTTATCATAAAACTCGAAGAACGGTCAGTTGATGAACTATGGACCGTTGTCATGGAAAATCCTCTGAGGGATGCTAAATTGGTAGATAACGTGGTGTTACAAGTTTTCGCGGGAAAAATCGTTGCTTTCTTCATTAATGATTCCATTGTACACTCTTGTAATAGTCTATCGATTACAAAGATCCGGTCTTTTTATAAGATCCGGTTACAACGAAAAACAAATTGAAAAGAAATGAAAATTACAACTTTGTTTCCTTGTTTGTCGAACGAATCGCGAGCTCCTGTTTTGCGGTCGCTCGCTTTGTGGGTTCTTTGCCTGCGCCGGGGTTGTTTGCCGTGGACCACCGCGCGATCTAGATCCGGTCGGATCTACGCAGTACAACGGGTATTATTTCACCAAGGAAATAATAGCCGGGGAGGATTGTTTCACCAAGGAAACAATCGTCCAAGTCTCGGGATCTAAGACCAAGCTTAGATCCGGAGTGTAGCAACGTAGATCTGAGATCCGATCCTCTCGAACACCTGCCTTATTTGACGTTGATGATCGCCGAGCACCAGATCTGGATGAGCAAGTCCTTGATGTCCCAAAGTTGAGATCTTTTTTAGATCTGAGTCTCCAATCCTGCAGGGCTTCGCCTCCTCCAAAATCCAACCTTCTCAAATGAACAAGGGGGTGGCCTATTTATAGGCTACCCTCACTGTGCCAAGCAGGGCGGCACGGTACAATGTCGGCCAACAGCGTATGTGGCCGCGCACCAGGACAATATGTCGAGGCCACCTATGGGTGGCCGCGGCACGGACAAAATGTCGGCCAGCCGTAATGGGTGGCCGCGCACGAGCAAATGTCGGCCCACTTTACTGTGGGCCGGCGCACGTGGACAAATGTCGGCCACGCTTTGATGTGGCCCGGCGCACGGGAACAAATGTCGGCCACCTATGGGTGGGCCGCTGCAAGCGGACAAATGTCGCCACCTATGGTGTTGTGGTGTTTTAGCCGTTTTTTGCCGGCTCGTGATTCGTTGATTTAGACCTCTGATTTTGGCAGTAAGTCCGATGTCGCGATTTGGCAGTAAATTCATGATTCTGATTTGGCAGTAAAATCTGGATGCCTGATTAGGCAGTAAATCTGATTCCCTGAAGTTTGGCAGTAAAATGCTGGATCCTGATTAGGCAAGTAAAATCTGATTACCTAGATTTGGCAGTAAATCTGGATCCTGATTAGGCATAAATCTGATCCGTGATTTGGCAGTTAAAATCTGGATCCTGATAGGCAGTAAATGCATGGATCCTGATTAGGCGGCAGTAAATCTGATTCCATGATTTGGCAGTAATCTGGATCCTAGATTAAGGCTAGTAAGATCCGATCCTCTGATATTGGCAGTAAATTCTGGTACCTGATTTGGCAGTAAATCCGCTTCTGAGTTCGAGTCCGAAACTGATCTTGATTCGATCGTGATTCGTCCGAGTCCGCTCTCGGTTGGATGACTCGTTGATTCCTTAACACTTGGCTTGATTCCGAACGCGTATGGATGCATTCTGTCGCTTCTGTGCGATTCGGTCGCCTCGTTGGTTCGTCGGTTCGTCGGTTTGTGCCGAGCTGTGCTAAGGGACCTATAAGCAATTTTATATGCCTACAGATACCCCCTCCACAGTATTTCAGTAAGCAATTTTATATGCCTACAGATACCCCCTCCAAAGTATTTCAGTCTCGTTCTTTTATAGAAGAGTCTGGAATACTTTGGATATGATTGTCCCCACCTTCAGTCGGTGTAACGGGACCTTGGAATGGCTTCTGTTCTTGATTCCTTCAATCCTTCAGGCTATTCGGTGCTTTGTCGAATGTCTGTAAGGGTTCTGGTGCTGCATTTATTGTCTGACCGTTTGTCGGAATTTTGAAGTCGATTCCTGATTTTCAATCTTTAGCTCGTATAACTAACCATCGATTGCTGGCGTCGAGTCTTTATCTGCAACGCGTTGTCCGGCGTAGTGTTGTTTGAGTTATCCTTAAGAATATTTTTAGAAAAATACTCTCCAGAAACTTCTCAACAAAAATTAGGGAACAGTTTATACTCATATACCTTATTGGAGTATTTAAGAAGCAGTTTATACTCGTATACTTTTCGGAGTAAGAAGCAGTTTATACTCGCGTATACTTTTCGGAGTATAAGAAGCAGTTTATACTCGTATACTTTTCGGAGTATTAAGAAGCAGTTTATACTCGTATACCTTTCGGAGTATTAGTTCTTTCATTGCAATGCATTGATAGGCGTTGACCTAGGGTTACGCGTTGTCCGGCGTTGACCTAGGGTTTTGAACGTCGTACGTTGATTTTTTGATCGCAACGCATTGACTGGCGTTGACCTAGGGTTACGCGTTGACCGGCGTTGACCTTAGGGTTTTGAACGTCGTACGTTGAATTTTTGCTCGCAACGCGTTGACTGGCGTTGACCTAGGGTTACGCGTTGACCGGCGTTAACCCTAGGGTTTCGAACGTCGTACGTTGAATTTTTTTGCTCACAACACGTTGACTGGCGCTGACCTAGGGTTACGCGTTGACCGGCGTTGACCCTAGGGTTTCAAACGTTGTACGTTGAACTTTTGCTCGCAACGCGTTGACTGGCGTTGACCTAGGGTTATACGTTGACCGGCGTTAACCCTAGGGTTTCAAACGTTGTACGTTGAACTTTTGCTCGCAACGCGTTGACTGGCGTTGACCTAGGGTTATACGTTGACCGGCGTTAACCCTAGGGTTTCGAACGTCGTACGTTAAATTTTTTTGCTCGCAACGCGTTGACTGGCGCTGACCTAGGGTTACGCGTTGACCGGCGTTGACCCTAGGGTTTCAAACGTTGTACGTTGAACTTTTGCTCGCAACGCGTTGACTGGCGTTGACCTAGGGTTACGCGTTGACCGGCGTTAACCCTAGGGTTTCAAATGTTGTACATTGAACTTTTGCTCGCAACGCGTTGACTGGCGTTGACCTAGGGTTATACGTTGACCGGCGTTAACCCTAGGGTTTCGAACGTCGTTGGATGCTCAGATCACGAGACCAACTAATGAAGCTGATGCGTCAGTGACCCCGTATTTATAGGATTTTTGGCAAACCCTCAGCCATCAACGGGTTTGAGAAGCCTTTACCGACCACCGTTTGAGTCGAGCTAGCATGCGGATTATGTAAATCCGTTCCGCATGTGACGTTGTGCTAAGAGAGTTAACACTCTTAGTGCTACGATATTGAATACGTAGACTTCGTCTTTCTCACGGGAATAGACTACCCGGCGACGCGTGTTAGGGATTTTTGGCTAACCCCCAGCCTTCAACGGATTTGATTAGCCTTTACCGACTACCGTTTGAGTCGGGCTAGCATGCGAATTGCCTAAGTCCGTTCCGCATGTGACGTTGTGCTAAAGGAATGAACTCCCTTAGACTTGATGCTACGATTTCGAATACGAAGACTTTGCCATTGCTACGGGAATAGGCTACCCGGCAACGTGTATTAGACGTTGACTTATCCCTACTTAGGCTTCGGGATGAGATACCCCAGAATCGAACTCTGGTGTCTTTTTCAATCGGTAAAAGACTAAACCGGCGACGCGTGTTAGGCGTCGGCATATCCTTTCTTAGGATTCAGGATGAAATTCCCCATGTGTGTAAGGCATGGATTTTGGTGTTATTAATAACAACCTGCCACAATGTTGAATATGTGGACGAACGTTCTTTTCAACGGTTAAGAACTAACCGGCAGCTCGGGTTAGGCGCAGACTTATCCTTGCTTAGGTTTCAGGATAGAATACCCCAGAATCGAACCCTGGTGTCTTTTTGTACGGAAAAAGACTAAATCGGCAGCGCGTGTTAGGCGCAGACTTATCCCTGCTTAGGATTCGGGATAAACTTCCTAAACTGGAATTCTATTGTCTTCTTCAATCGGTGAAAGACTAAACCAACAATGCGTGTTAGGCGTTGACTTATCCCTACTTAGGATTCGGGATAAAATTCCCTGTACCTGTGAGGCACAGATTTTGAGAGTTGAAAAAGGTGGTGTCTTCTCTTGGGGCAAAGACGAACCCGAAATGGGAGAGGAAGAATTTTATATTCTATCTCCCGACAATGAAGAAGAAGAATTTTATATTCTATCTTCAACTGGAAAGGAGACTCGAGGTGGGATCTCCACCCCCAGAATCCGGAAAGGTGAAACTGAGAGTGGGATCTCCACTCCGAGAATCGAAAAGATTCGGATAACCCTAACTGTCGGAAGGTTTGATTACCGAACTAAAGATGAATTTCTCGTTTATCGAGAGTGAATTATGGTTTTGACCCTAACTGTAGGAAGGTTTGGCCAAACAGGAGTTTGAGGTGACCCTAACTGTAGGAAGGTTTGATCACTCGATTTGAAAGTGGACCTCTCGTTCATTGGAGGAATCGAGAGGGGATTTTGACTGTGGTCCTAACTGTAAGAAGGTTTGACCAAGTGGGTGTTTTGAGACAATCCTAACTGTAGGAAGGTTTGATCGCTCAATTTGTGGACCTCTCGTTCATTGGGGGAATCGAGAGGGGATTTTGACTGTGGTCCTAACTGTAAGAAGGTTTGACCAAGTGGGTGTTTTGAGACAATCCTAACTGTAGGAAGGTTTGATCGCTCAATTTGTGGACCTCTCGTTCATTGGGGGAATCGAGAGGGGATTTTGACTGTGGTCCTAACTGTAAGAAGGTTTGACCAAGTGGGTGTTTTGAGACAATCCTAACTGTAGGAAGGTTTGATCGCTCAATTTGTGGACCTCTCGTTCATTGGGGGAATCGAGAGGGGATTTTGACTGTGGTCCTAACTGTAAGAAGGTTTGACCAATTGGGAACTTTACGTCCAGACTCTAACAGAGAGAGTGTTGAGTGCACAGACACGGTGAGAATTTGAATGGGAGTTCTTATTCATTACATTGCTGTGGTTTTGGGAACTTCCCGTTACATAAATCGTCCACCCCCAGTTTCCTCTGCGGAACTGGTTCGGACATTATTATCAGTTACCTAACCGGGTTATCCTTGAGAATATTAGCTTAATATTCTCCAGGAACTTCCCGTCAAAAGTGGGGAAACAGTTTAGACTCATATACCTATTGGAGTATCAGGGAGTAGTTTAACCTCTTATACCGGTCGGAGGATTGAGAAACAGTTTATACTCGTATACTCTTTGGAGTTTTGCCGTTCTCAATTGGCTTACCTTAGCGTTATGACGCCGGCTTCAACCAAGGTCTGAATGCTATTCTTGAGAGCAAAGCAATCCTTGGTGGGATGAACGACCCTCCTGTGGTATGCACAGTACTTTGGGTCCGTAGTGTTGTCAGCTTTCTCCTGATTTGTGATAGTAGCTTGCTTGATCTTGTTACCTTCAAGGAGGGATTCGAAGATGGCTGGAACGTCTTCGTCCTTGAAAGAGTATTCTTTTTGGAGTCTCGGACCCGAAGTCTTTTGCTGCCTTCGGGATTGCTGTTGTGCCGTTTGATTAGCACCACCAGGAGCTGTAGGTGCCTTGCCCTTACCACGAGAGGCGAAGTTTGAGTCCAGCGGATTAACCGTCGGTTGGTTCCTCTCGGCCTTCTTCCTTCGGAGGAAACGTTCGGCTTGTTCACCGCGCACCTTCAGATCCTTCCAAGTGTCAGACGGTGCTGTCCCCATTGCTTCCAATACGTCTAAGGACAGATTATTATGGCAGGTCTGGAGAATGAATTCCTCGGTGATCGGGTCCCGGCAATTCATCGCCTTGTTCCGGAACCTTTTGACGAAGGTGTCGACTAACTCCCCGTCCTTCTGCTTCTCATCGAGCAATGATCCGATAGATATCTCGGTGTCGTCGTCGAAGAAGTTAGCGAGGAATTTTGTCTCCATGTCGTCCCAGCTATTTACGCTTCCTGGCTTGAGGCGGCGATACCAATCGAAGGCGGCTCCGCGAAGAGTGCCGACGAATGACCGCACCATCAGAGGCTCATTGCCGGAAATAATACCCAGGTGCGATTTGAAATAAATCAAATGCTGAGTGGGGGAACCCTTCCCATCGAACGGCGTGAAGTTGATTAAACTGAACTTCGCCGGATAGGGGATCGATTCCCACTCTCTTGGGTATGGACAGGGAATGCCTGTTTTCTTCGTCTCTTGAGCGGAGATCAATGTGTTGATTTTGCTCTCGAGATCTTTGATCTTCAAGTCTTCACTTGTATCCTCGTTGGCATCCTCATTACCACCCCTTGCATTGACGGGAGGGTTATTGGCATTGTGAGCTCCATCCCTATCCGTGTGCTCTTCTTCCTGAACAACCTGATTACGGTGACTTGGTTCACCTTGTTGGTTCCTGAACGCCTGGATTTGTTGCTCATGCATCTCTCTCATAGTCTGCATGGCCATCTGCATCTCAAACTTGAAACTTTCTTTCTGTTTAGCCAAAGCGTCTTCAAGCATCTTGGCCATTTCTTCCGCGCTTATCATAAATGACTCGCGGGGTTGTCCTTCGCTGGACACTGTATTGTCCGATGCGACAGCAGAGCAGGAATCCGATTCTTCATCTTCCGAAGGCAATCTTGTCCGAACCCTACCATAAGTTCCTCGTGCGATGGCTCCGGACTGCAGACGGGTTACACGCCGGGACGCTTCCAGAAACGATTTGAGATCAATCTGTGTCGATGTCTCTTTGCTGGTCATGTTGGCGGTGACCCTCGGAAATTCTCCGTCTTTAACCACCGTTCTTCTTTGCCGGAAACGCCTATACCTTGGTTTTGGCGTTTCGGTGCCGAGCCTTTCGAACACTGAAATTCTCTCGGGGACTCCCTTGATGCAGTTGCATTGAGACAGTACTACCCGAATGAGCTTGGCACATGGGCACTGAGTTTCGAGCCCTTGAGGGCTTCTTTTTCTTGTTTTGTTCGTACCCCCAGCACGATAGTACAACTCGTCCATTTGATCGGAGTAACCTATCGCGTGTTGGCATGATTTCCCAGGTATAACGTTATCATCCTCGGATGACAACGTTTCCTTCTGAGAGCAAACTGCCTTATTTGGACTTCCGAGAGTCACTCGCCTCGAAACACGCCTTTGTAGACATGAATTCTCAGCGGGCTCCCGAACTTCGATGCGCAAGGTAGTGCGCTTGGGTGCCGTAAACTCTTTGTCATGTTGAGGGTTGTGTCGACCCCCAGCATGTTGATTAGTTCGGAGCCTCTTCATCGGGCCCGAGCGTTCATGGACTTCGTTGCGCTCGTCGGGAATTGGACCGAGGCGCTCCAAGATTGACCTCCTTCCTCGGGATGGTTCGGGAGGTTGAACTCGTTTTGAAGGCTGTAAAGGTCGATCCTCGGCCTGACTCACCACTTTGGACTTTGGCCTCCATATTTTGTGAGTTAGTGGTGATTTCTTGGCTACTCCATTCTGCCACCTTCTACGGGCTTCTTGAACTTGAGCTCGTGCTTGTGCTGAGAGTGCGCGGCGCTTCTGAATGCGATCCTCCAGCGTTGAACGGTTCCGTTTGACACGGATCCATTCGTTCGTTGGTGGCTTGGAGGAGTTGCCATTCATTGGTTGTTGAGGTCGTTCGCCTCTTCTGTTCTTCAGATCCGTGTTGTAACGGATCCCGTCCACAGATTCCATTGCCTTTGCGATTTGTTTCGCAAGGCGCTGACGTTGCCTTTGGCGGGCTCTCTTTGAGAGAGTCACTACGCCCTCGGCAACGGAAGATTCGGCCAGAGCAGATCTGACCTGGTTGGAAGGAGAGATCTCACCCGATGCAGCTTCGGCATCAAACGGGGCGAGATCTTCGTTGGCAGCTTCAACTTCTTCGTACCAACGAAGTTTTCTCTTGGAAGAGAGCTTTGGAGACTTGGACTTGCGAGGGGAGGTGGATTCGGACGAGGATGACAGATACTCCTCGAACTTTTGTTGGTCGAATTCGTACTCGACCTCCTCCTCGACCGGGATCGGGATCCGCGGCTGCGACGCGACAGCTTCGGCAGTAAAGCTGTTGGCTCCCACTGTGGTCGCCAGATTGTTCGCGGGAAAAATCGTAGCTTTCTTCATTGTTGATATCATTGCTATCTCAGTTAACAACTTTATGCGTTACAAAGATCCGGTCTTTTTATAAGATCCGGTTACAATGAAAAATCAAAGAAAACAAAGTAAAGATTACAATTTTCCTTATTTGTCGAACTAATCGCGAGCTCCTGTTTTGCGGTCGCTCGCTTTGGTGGGTTCTTTGCCTGCGCCGGGGTTATTTGCCGTGGACCACCGCGTGATCTCGATCCGGTCGGATCTACACGATATGACGGGTAATATTCCACCAAGGGAATAATAGCCGGGAGGGATTGTTTCACCAAGGAAACAACCGCTCGAATCTCGGGATCTAAGAACCAAGCTTAGATCCGGAGTGTGATCGTGTAGATCTCAAATCCAATCCTCTCGAACTCCTGCCTTATTTGGCGTTGGTGATCGCCGAGCACCGGATCTGAAAGTCCAAGTCTCCAAGCCTTCAAAGTTGTGATCTTTTTTAGATCTGAGTCTTCAATCCAGCAGGGCTTCGCCTCTCTCCAAAATTTCCAACCTCTGAAACAAATGAGCACAAGGCCTATTTATAGGCACTCAGAACTGTGCATTTGCACAGTTCTGAGCCTAGCCACCCATGGGTGGCTCGGCCTTGGCCGAGCCACCTCAGGGTGGCTCGGCCTTGGCCGAGCCACCCTGGGGTGGCTCGGCTTTGGCCGAGCCACCTCAGGGTGGCTCGGCCTTGGCCGAGCCACCCTGGGGTGGCTCGGCCACCGAGCCACCTCAGGGTGGCTCGGCTTGGGCCGAGCCACCCTGGGGTGGTTCGGTTTCGGCCGAGTCCCCGGGTGTTTGTCCGTTTCGTCCTTTGTTTCCGGTTCTGGTTCTCTTGTGTGGTTGATTGACTTGGCAACGACTTGTTGACTTGATTCCAGATATGGCAGTGAGTCGGGTTCCTGATATGGCAGTAAACCAACTTCTGAATTTGAGTCCGGAATTGATGTTGATTTGATCGTGATTCATCCGAGTTCGCTCTTGTTTAGATGACTCGGTGATTCACCTAAACATTGGTTTGATTCCGCGTGCGAGTGGATGCATTCCAATGCTTGGGTGCGATTTGTCGCCTCGTTAACCTGCTCCGTTGCGTATAGCTTGGCTTCAGCGTTGGCGAGCTAACGGTCTTGTTTGGATACGTCGCCCGGTGGTCCGTTTGTTAAATCGGCGTCGAGCTGTGCTAAGGGACCTATAGGCAATTTTATACGCCTACAGATACCCCCTCCAAAGTATTTCAGTCTCATTCTTTTATAGAAGAGTCTGGAATACTTTGGATGTGATTGTCCCAACCTTCAGTCGGTGTAACGGGACTCTGGAATGACTTCTGTTCTGGATTCCTTCAATTCCTTCAGGCTATTCAGTGCTTTGTAGAATGCCTGTAGGGGTTCCGGTGCTGCATTTATTGTCTGACCGTTGTTGGAATTTGAACTTGAAGTCGATTCTTGATTTCTTGACTTTTTGGCTCGAGTTTGCTGCTTCAACACAGAACTTATCATCGATTGACTGCGTTGAATCTTCATCTATAACGCGTTGTCTGGCGTTTGAGCTTCATTGCGACGCGTTGTCCGGCGTCCAGGCTTCATTATGATGCACTGTTCGGCATTTGACACAGTTTATACTCTGATCTGATTTGGCAGTAAATTCGGATCCCGATTAGGCAGTAAATCCGCTTCTGAGTTGGAGTCCGAAACCGATCTTGATTCGATCGTCATTCGTCCGAGTATGCCTTTGGTTGGATGACTCGTTGACTCTTCGAACACTTGGCTTGATCCCGCACGCGAATGGACGTATTCCGTTGCTTGCGTGCGATTAGTCAATCTCGTTGCCTCGTTGGTTTGTCGGTTTGTGCCGAGCTGAGCAAAGGGACCTATAAGCAATTTTATATGCCTACAGATACCCCCTCCAAAGTATTTCAGTCTCGTTCTTTTATAGAAGAGTCTGGAATACTTTGGATATGCTTGTCCCAACCTTCAGTCGGTGTAATGGGACCTTGGAATGACTTCCGTTCTTGATTCCTTCAATTCTTCAGGCTATTCGGTGCTTTGTCGAATGTCTGTAAGGGTTCCGGTGCTGCATTTATTGTCTGACCGTTTGTCGGGAAATTTTGAACCTTGAAGTCGATTCCTGATTTTTGATCTTCAGCTCGTAGAATTGACCATCGATTGCTGGCGTCGAGTTTTTATGTGCAACGCGTTGTCCGGCGTTGTGTTGTTGAGTTATCCTTAAGAATATTTTTAGAAAAATACTCTCCAGAAACTTCTCAACAAAAATTAGGGAACAGTTTATACTCATATACCTTATTGGAGTATTTAAGAAGCAGTTTATACTCGTATACTTTTCGGAGTAAGAAGCAGTTTATACTCGTATACTTTTCGGCGTTGACCTAGGGTTACGCGTTGACCGGCGTTAACCCTAGGGTTTCGAACGTCGTACGTTGAATTTTTGCTCGCAACGCGTTGACTGGCGTTGACCTAGGGTTACGCGTTGTCCGGCGTTGACCTTAGGGTTTTGAACGTCGTACGTTGAATTTTTGCTCGCAACGTGTTGACTGGCGTTGACCTAGGGTTACGCGTTGACCGGCGTTGACCCTAGGGTTTCGAATGTCGTTGGTGTTCAAATCACGAGACCAAGTAATGAAGCTGATGCGTCAGTGACTCTCGCATTTATACGATTTTTGGCAAATCCTCAGCCATCAACGGGTTTGATAAGCCTTTACCGACTACCGTTTGAGTCGGGCTAGCATGCGGATTGTTCAAGTCCGTTCCGCATGTGACGTTAAGCTAAAAGAGTTAACCCTTTTAGTGCTACAATATTGAATACATAGACTTCGTCTTTCTCCTGTGAAAAGACTAAACAGCAACGTGTATCAGACGTTGACTTAGGATTTTTGGCAAATCCTCAGCCTTCAACGGATTTGACGTGCTCTTACCGACTACCGTTTGAATCGGGCTTACATGCGGATTGTCTTAAGTCCGTTCCGCATGTGACGTTGTGCTAAAGGAATGAACTCCCTTAGACTTGATGCTACGACTTCGAATACGTAGACTTCGTCTTTCTCACGGGAATAGACTACCCGGCGACGCGTGTTAGGCGTTGACTTTAGGATTTTTGGCTAACCCCAAGCCTTTAACGGATTTGATTAGCCTTTACCGACTACCGTTTGAGTCGGGCTAGCATGCGGATTGTCTACATCCGTTCCGCATGTAACGTTGTGCTAAGAGAGTGAATTCTCTGAGACTTTGTGCTATGATGTTGAATACATAGGCTTCGCCATTGTTACGGGAATAGGCTACCCGGCAACGTGTATTAGACGTTGACTTATCCCTACTTAGGCTTCAGGATGAGATACCCCCTTATCCCTACTTAGGCTTCGGGATAAAAATACCCCAGACTGGTATTCTGGTGTCTTTTTCAATCGGTAAAAGACTAAACCGGCGACGCGTGTTAGGCGTCGGCATATCCTTTCTTAGGATTCAGGATGAAATTCCCCATGCGTGTAAGGCATGGATTTTGGTGTTATTAATAACAACCTGCCACAATGTTGAATATGTGGACGGATGTTCTTTTCAACGGTTAAGAACTAACCGGCAGCGCGGGTTAGGCACAGACTTATCCTTGCTTAGGTTTCAGGATAGAATACCCCAGAATCAAACTCTGGTGTCTTTTTGTACGGAAAAAGACTAAACCGGCAGCGCGTGTTAGGCGCAGACTTATCCCTGCTTAGGATTCGGGATAAACTTCCTAGTACCTGTGAGGCACAAATTTTGGGATTTGAAAAAGGTGGTGTCTTCTCTTGGGGCAAAGACGAACCCGAAATGGGAGAGGAAGAATTTTATATTCTATCTCCCGACGCTGAAAAGAAGAATTTTATATTCTATCTTCAGCTGGAAAGGAAACTCGAGGTGGGATCTCCACCCCCAGAATCCGGAAAGGTGAAACTAAGAGTGGGATCTCCACTCCGAGAATCAAAAAGATTCGGATAACCCTAACTGTCGGAAGGTTTGATTACCGAACTAAAGATGAATTTCTCGTTTATCGAGAGTGAATTATGGTTTTGACCCTAACTGTAGGAAGGTTTGGCCAAACAGGAGTTTGAGGTGACCCTAACTGTAGGAAGGTTTGATCACTCGATTTGAAAGTGGACCTCTCGTTCATTGGAGGAATCGAGAGGGGATTTTGACTGTGGTCCTAACTGTAAGAAGGTTTGACCAAGTGGGTGTTTTGAGACAATCCTAACTGTAGGAAGGTTTGATCGCTCAATTTGTGGACCTCTCGTTCATTGGGGGAATCGAGAGGGGATTTTGACTGTGGTCCTAACTGTAAGAAGGTTTGACCAAGTGGGTGTTTTGAGACAATCCTAACTGTAGGAAGGTTTGATCGCTCAATTTGTGGACCTCTCGTTCATTGGGGGAATCGAGAGGGGATTTTGACTGTGGTCCTAACTGTAAGAAGGTTTGACCAAGTGGGTGTTTTGAGACAATCCTAACTGTAGGAAGGTTTGATCGCTCAATTTGTGGACCTCTCGTTCATTGGGGGAATCGAGAGGGGATTTTGACTGTGGTCCTAACTGTAAGAAGGTTTGACCAAGTGGGTACTTTACGTCCAGACTCTAACAGAGAGAGTGTTGAGTGCATAGACATGGTGAGAATGGGAGTTCTTATTCATTACATTGCTGTGGTTTTGGGAACTTCCCATTACATAAATCGTCCACCCCCAGTTTCCTCTGCGGAACTGGTTCGGACATTATTATCAGTTAACTAACCGGGTTATCCTTAAGAATATTAGCTTAATATTCTCCAGGAACTTCCCGTCAAAAGTGGGGAAACAGTTTAGACTCATATACCTATTGGAGTATCAGGGAGTAGTTTAACCTCTTATACCGGTCGGAGGATTGAGAAACAGTTTATACTCGTATACTCTTTGGAGTTTTAGGAAGCAGTTTATACTCTTATACCGGTCGGAGTTTTGCCATTCTCAATTGGCTTACCTCAGCGTTATGACGCCGGCTTCAACCAAGGTCTGAATGCTATTCTTGAGAGCAAAGCAATCCTTGGTGGGATGAACGACCCTCCTGTGGTATGCACAGTACTTTGGGTCCGTAGTGTTGTCAGCTTCCTCCTGATTTGTGATAGGTGGTAGCTTGATCTTGTTACCTTCAAGGAGGGATTCGAAGATGGCTGGAACGTCTTCGTCCTTGAAGGAATACTCTCTTTGGAGTCTCGGACCCGAAGTCTTTTGCTGCCTTCGGGATTGCTGTTGTGACGCTTGATTAGCACCACCAGTAGCTGCAGGTGTTTTGCCCTTACCACGAGAGGCGAAATTTGAGTCCAGCGGATTAACCGTCGGTTGGTTCCTCTCGGCCTTCTTCCTTCTAAGGAATCGCTCAGCCTGCTCCCCTCGGACCTTCAGATCCTTCCAAGTGTCAGACGGTGCTGTTCCCATTGCTTCCAACACGTCCAACGCAAGGTTGTTGTGGCAAGTTTGGAGGATGAATTCCTCTGTGATCGGGTCCCGGCAATTCATCGCCTTGTTCCGGAACCTTTTGACGAAGGTGTCGACTAACTCCCCGTCCTTCTGCTTCTCATCGAGCAATGATCCGATAGATATCTCGGTGTCGTCGTCGAAGAAGTTGGCCAGGAACTTGGTCTCCATGTCATCCCAGCTGTTCACGCTTCCTGGCTTGAGGCGGCGGTACCAATCGAAGGCGGCTCCGCGAAGAGTGCCGACGAATGACCGCACCATCAGAGGCTCATTGCCGGAAATAATACCCAGGTGCGATTTGAAATAAATCAAATGCTGAGTGGGGGAACCCTTCCCATCAAACGGCGTAAAGTTAATCAGACTAAACTTCGCCGGATAGGGGATCGATTCCCACTCTCTTGGGTATGGACAGGGAATGCCTGTTTTCTTCGTCTCTTGAGCGGAGATCAATGTGTTGATTTTGCTCTCGAGATCTTTGATCTTCAAGTCTTCACTTGTATCTTCGTTGGCATCCTCGTTACCACCCCCTGTATTGACAGGAGGGTTATTGGCATTGTGAGCTTCATCCCTTTCTGCGTGCTCCTTTTCCTGAACAATCGGGTTACGGCGGTTCGATTCACTTTGCTGGTTCCTGAATGCCTGGATTTGCTGCTCATGCATCTCTCTCATCTGCTGCATGGCCATCTCCATCTCGAATTTGAAACTTTCTTTCTGCTTAGCCAAAGCGTCTTCAAGCATCTTGGCCATTTCTTCCGCGCTTATCATAAATGACTCGCGGGGTTGTCCTTCGCTGGACACTGTATTGTCCGATGCGACAGCAGAGCAGGAATCCGATTCTTCATCTTCCGAAGGCAATCTTGTCCGAACCCTACCATAAGTTCCTCGTGCGATGGCTCCGGACTGCAGACGGGTTACACGCCGGGACGCTTCCAGAAACGATTTGAGATCAATCTGTGTCGATGTCTCTTTGCTGGTCATGTTGGCGGTGACCCTCGGAAATTCTCCGTCTTTAACCACCGTTCTTCTTTGCCGGAAACGCCTATGCCTTGGTTTTGGCGTTTCGGTGCCGAGCCTTTCGAACACTGAAATTCTCTCGGGGACTACCTTGATGCAGTTGCATTGAGACAGTACCGCCCGAATGAGCTTTGAACAAGGGCACTGAGTTTCCTGTTCTCGGGGACTCCTCTTTCTGGTTCTGTTCGTACCCCCAGCACGATAGTACAACTCGTCATTTTGACAGTCGGAGTAACCTATCGTGTGTGGGCACGACTTCTCAGGTATAACATTATCACTATCAGATGATAATGTTTCCATCTGAGGGCGAATTGCCTTCCTTGGACTTTCAAGAGTCACGCGCCTTGAGACATGCCTTTTTGGGCGTGAATTCTCAGCGGGCTCTTGGACCTCAATGCGCAAATTAGCGCGCGCAGTTGCCTTGAGCTCCTTGTCATGTTGGAGGTAGCGGTGACCCCCAGCGTGTTGATTCGTTCGGGGTTTTCTTAGTGGGCCCAAACGTTCTTGGATCGGAGCTTTGCTTCGCTCATCGGGAATTGGACCGAGGCGCTCCAAGACTGGCTTTCTTCTTCGGGAGGATTCTGCATGATCTCCCGGAGTAGCTATGGGAATTCTCGGCGACTTAGCTGGGTTCGCCGGAGGTTGAATTTTGGTTGGAGGCTGCAAAGGTTGCTCCTTAGCCTGAATTGCCGCTTCAGACTTTGGCCTCCAAACTTTGCGAGTTGGTGGCGGCTTCTTGGCCACTTCTTTCTGCAACTTTCTACGGGCTTCTTCGGCTTGAGCCCGTGCCTGCGCTGATAGTGCGCGGCGTTTGCGGATGCGTTCTTCCAGCGTCGAACGATTCCGTTTGACACGGACCCATTCCATTGTTGGCGGCTTGGAAGAGGCGCCGTTCATCTGTTGTTGAGGCTGTTTGCCTCTCTTGTTCTTCAGACCCGCGTTGTAGCGGACTCCGTCGGTGGACTCCATCGCTTTGGCGAATTGTTTGGCCAAGCGTTGGCGTTGCCTTTGGCGGGCTCTCTTTGAGAGAGTCACCGCTCCTTTGGTGACGGAGGAATTGGTTGGAACCAGCTTGATCTGGTTGGAGATTGGTGGAGCCTCATCTGACGCAACTTTGGCGTCAATCGAGATGAGGTCGTCGTTGGTAGCTTCAACTTCTTCGTACCAACGCACCTTTCTGTTGGAAGAGAACTTGGACTTCTTGGACTTGCGGGGGGAGGTTGATCTAGACGAGGATGAAAGGTATTCCTCGAACTTGGTCTGATCGAACTCGTATTCGACCTCCTCCACGACTGGGATCAAGATCCGCGGCTGCGACGCTCCGATCTCGGCAGCGAGATCGGTGGCTCCCACTGTGGTCGCCAGATTGTTCGCTGGAAAATTCGTGTCTTTCTTTGTTATTGATTCCATTGTCATCTTGAGTTACAACTTTTTGAGTTACAAAAGATCCGGTCTTTTTATAAGATCCGGTTACAACGAAAATCAAATAAAAATAAACAAAGATTACAACTTTTCTCCTTTTGTGTCGAACGAATCGCGAGCTCCTGTTTTGCGGTCGCTCGCTTTGTGGGTTCTTTGCCTGCGCCGGGGTTGTTTGCCGTGGACCACCGCGCGATCTAGATCCGGTCGGATCTACGCAGTACAACGGGTATTATTTCACCAAGGAAATAATAGCCGGGGAGGATTGTTTCACCAAGGAAACAATCGTCCAAGTCTCGGGATCTAAGACCAAGCTTAGATCCGGAGTATGCCTGCGTAGATCTGAGATCTGATCCTCTCGAACACCTGCCTTATTTGACGTTGATGATCGCCGAGCACCAGATCTGAAGGAGTGAGTCCCCGAAGTCCCAAAGTTTCAATCTTTTTTAAGTTCCGAGTCTCCAATCCAGCAGGGCTTCGCCTCTCTCCAAAATTTCCAACCTTCTCAAATGACAAGGGGGTGGCCTATTTATAGGCTCTCAGGACAGTGCCCGCAAAAAGAGAAACGTCGGCCACCGTCGGCCACTGTCGGCCACCTCGAGGTGGCCGGCACTGTGCCGAGCCAC
>NW_017972900.1:0-8265 GCF_001876935.1 Asparagus officinalis | reverse complement strand
GCGAGATCGTCGGCTCCCACTGTGGTCGCCAGATTGTTCGCTGGAAAAACCGTGTCTTTCTTTGTTATTGATTCCATTGTCATCTTGAGTTACAACTTTTTGAGTTACAAAAGATCCGGTCTTTTTATAAGATCCGGTTACAACGAAAATCAAATTGAAAAGAAATGAAAATTACAACTTTGTTTCCTTGTTTGTCGAACGAATCGCGAGCTCCTGTTTTGCGGTCACTCGCTTTGTGTGGGTTCTTTGCCTGCGCCGGGGTTCTTTGCCGTGGACCACCGCGCGATCTAGATCCGGTCGGATCTACGCAGTACAACGGGTATTATTTCACCAAGGAAATAATAGCCGGGGAGGATTGTTTCACTAAGAAAACAATCGTCCAAGTCTCGGGATCTAAGACCAAGCTTAGATGTTTTGCGGTCGCTCGCTTTGTGGGTTCTTTGCCTGCGCCGGGGTTGTTTGCCGTGGACCACCGCGAGATCTAGATCCGGTCGGATCTACGCAGTACGACGGGTATTATTCCACGAAGGAAATAATAGCCGGGGAGGATTGATTCACCAAGGAAACAATCGTCCAAGTCTCGGGATCTAAGACCAAGCTTAGATCCGGAGTACGTCTGCGTAGATCTGAGATCCGGTCCTCTCGAACTCCTGCCTTATTTGGCGTTGACGATCGCTGAGCACCAGATCTGGATGAGCAAGTCCTCGAAGTCCCAAAGCTCCAATCTTTTTTAAGTTTCGAGTCTTGAATCCGGCAGATTAAGTTCTGAGTCTCCAATCCAGCAGGGCTTCGCCTCTCTCCAAAATTTCCAACCCTTGAACAAATGAACCAAGGGGGCCTATTTATAGGCCACCTTTACTGTGCCCGCGCACGGACAAATGTCGGCCACCTATGGGTGGCCGCGCACGGACAAATGTCGGCCACCTATGGGTGTTGTGGTTTTTGCCGTTTTTTCCGGTCTCGTGATTCGGTTGATTTAGACTCTGATTTGGCAGTAAGTCCGATTCCTTATTTGGCAGTAAATCTGATTCCTGATTTGGCAGTAAATCTGGATCCTGATTAGGCAGTAAATCTGATTCCTGATTTGGCAGTAAATCTGGATCCTGATTAGGCAGTAAATCTGGATCCTGATTAGGCAGTAAATCTGATTCCTGATTTGGCAGTAAATCTGGATCCTGATTAGGCAGTAAATCTGATTCCTGATTTGGCAGTAAATCTGGATCCTGATTAGGCAGTAAATCCGCTTCTGAGTTCGAGTCCGAAACTGATCTTGATTCGATCGTGATTCGTCCGAGTTTGTCCTTGGTTGGATCACTCGTTGACTCTTTAACACTTGGCTTGATTCCAAATGCGAACGGATGTATTCCGTTGCTTGCGTGCGATTCGTCGATCTCGTCGCCTCGTTGGTTCGTCGGTTTGTGCCGAGCTGTGCTAAGGGACCTATAAGCAATTTTATATGCCTACAACAAGGTCTTAACAACATTAAAAGTCCTGACTTCTCTGAGCAGAATTACTTTAGTCCATGTGGAGAAGTTATAAGTGACTGCCAGGATGAAGTGATGGCCTTTAGCAGATAGTGGGTTAGTCAACCGAATAATGTTCATTCCTCATATCTTGAATGAACAGGGGATAATAGTCAAATGTAAGTCTTCCAGTGGTTGATGTAGGAAGTAGGTGTTTGCGTCGAAAATTGTTGTATTCATTGCTGTATTCATTACAACTTTAGTCGTTACAATGAAATCAAAAAAAGATTGTCTTTTTATAAGACTTTTACACAATGAAAACAAAAGTTACAACTCTCGTCAAAACAAACGCAGAGATCGTTTATCGGTCTTCTGCTTGCGTGGGTCTTTGGCCTGTGACGGGGACGTTGATATCCGTGGACTACCTGGCACTCAGATCTGTTCTGGAAAAATCGGACAGAGCTTCGTTGATCCGCGTGAGATCTAGAAGCCTGAAGCGTCGATCTCGGCTAAAACGAGATATCTGCTCTTCTTAGTGATTACCGGCGAAGGGTAATACTAAGGAAAGGGGGGACGGGTGATGAAGGCTCTGATGAAGACCTCTCCTCTCCTCTGTTGAAGCGCTCGACCACTCTTCATTGCAGCAGGGCTTCGCCAACTTCTCCAAAAATCCAGCTCCTCCAAAAATGAGGCCTTGGGGGGCTATTTATAGGCATGGGAGCACCTAGGGTGCCTAGACACCCCTGGGGTGTCTAGGAAAAGCCTAGACACCCCTGGGGTGTTTCGACTTTCCCGAGACACCCCGGGTGTCCCAACTTAGCCTGAGACGCTCCGTTGCGTATGGTTGATTGTTTTCGCCGTAAATTCTTCGTCCGAACTCATATTTGAGTGATTCAAAGTGCGTTGGAAGCTTGACGAAGAGTTCGATCCGTTCTGGTGGTTGGATTATCTGTAGAGTGATCGAGACATGAAGGGCATTGTCCTTTTTGTGAACATTGTCGGGTTCCCGATTGGTCCGGGTCGTTCGTCGACGCCAATTAGACTCATGTGGATCGGATAGTGACGTTCATCGTCGTTCTTTAACACTGAACCGTTCGTGGAGACCTATAGGCAATTTTTGATGCCTACAGATACCCCCTCCAAAGTGTTCCGGACTCGTATCTTTTATAGAAGAGGCTGGAATACTTTGGATGTGATTGGTCTAGCCTTCAGTCGGCGTAAAGACCTGTAGTAAGCTTCAACTCTTGGCTCATTCGATTTTCGGTCTATTCGATGCTTTGACGAATATGCCGAAGTTCTTCCGGCGCTGCGTTTATCGCTTGGCCGTCGTCGGAGTCTCGAGTCTGCAGCTGATGAATTGAGTTTGGCTCGTGTCATTGAGTTGACTTTGAACTACCTCCGTCACATTGTGTTGACTTAGGGTTTCGGATCATCGTGTGTACGCGTTGACTGGCGTTGACTTAGGGTTACGCGTTGACCGGCGTCGACCCTTAGGGTTTCGAATCGTCAAACGTTGACTTTGGTTGCAACGCGTTGACTGGCGTTGGCCTAGGGTTGCGCGTTGACCGGCGTTGACCCTAGGGTTTCGAATCGTCAAACGTTGACTTTGGTTGCAACGCGTTGACTGACGTTGACCTATGGTTACGCGTCGACCGGCGTTGACCCTAGGGTTTTGAATCGTCAAACGTTGACTCTGGTTGCAACGCGTTGACTGGCGTTGACCTAGGGTTACGCGTTGACCGGCGTTGACCCTAGGGTTTCGAATCGTCAAACGTTGACTCTGGTTGCAACGCGTTGACTGGCATTGACCTAGGGTTACGCGTTGACCGGCGTTGACCCTAGGGTTTCGAATCGTCAAACGTTGACTTTGGTCGCAACGCGTTGACCGGCGTTGACCTAGGGTTACGCGTTGATCGGCGTTGACCCTTAGGGTTTTGAGCGTCGAACTTTGACTCTGGTTGTTGGGGCTGCAGGACCAACTATTAAAGCTGATTCATCTGCATGTGTGGATTTTATCCTGAATTTGTTGGCTGCTCAAGTCACGAGACCAACTAGTGGAGCTGGTGCGTCAATGACTCGTATTTATAGAATTTTTGGCAAATTCTCAGCCATCAACGGGTTTGATGAGCCTTTACCGACTACCGTTTGAGTCGGGCTAGCATGCAGATTGTTTAGATCCGTTCTGCACATAACGTTATGCTAAAAGAGTTAACTCTTTTAGTGCTACGACATTGAATACGTAGACTTCGTCTTTCTCACGGGAATAGACTACCCGGCAACGCGTGTTAGACATAGACTTATCCTTACTTAGGATTTAGGATAAAAATCCCCAGACTCGGATTCTGGTGTCTTCTTCAATCGGTAAAAGACTAAACCGGCAACGCGTGTTAGGCGTTGACTTATCCCTACTTAGGCTTCGGGATGAAATTCCCCAGACTGGAATTCTGGTGTCTTCTTCAATCGGTGAAAGACTAAACCGGCAACGCGTGTTAGGCGTTGACTCATCCCTTCTTAGGCTTCGGGATGAAATTCCCCAGACTGGAATTCTGGTGTCTTCTTCAATCGGTGAAAGACTAAACTGGCAACGCGTGTTAGGCGTTGACTTATCCCTACTCAGGCTTCGGGATAAAATTCCCCAGACTGGAATTCTGGTGTCTTCTTCAATCGGTGAAAGACTAAACCGGCAACGCGTGTTAGGCGCTGGCTTATCCCTTCTTAGGCTTCGGGATAAAATTCCCCGTGCATCAAGTGCCCGGATTGGAAGTTGAGGATTGTGTCTTTTTTAAGAGCAAAGACAGACTAGGAAATGGGAGAGGAAGAAATTTATATTCTATCTCCCGGTGCTGAAGAGGAAGAATTTTATATTCTATCTACAGCTGGAAAGGAAACTCGAGGTGGGATCTCCACCCCCAGAATCCGGAAGGATGAAACTAAGAGTGGGATCTCCACTCTGAGAATCGGAGAGGTTCGGATAACCCTAACTGTCGGAAGGTTTGATTACCCGATTTGGAAGTGGACCTCTCGTTCATTGGGGGAATCGAGAGGAGATTTTGGCTGTGGCCCTAACTGTATGAATGTTTGACCAAGCAGGAGTTTGAGACGACCTAACTGTCGGAAGGTTTGATCGCTCGATTTGAAGGTGGACCTCTCGTTCATTGGAGGAATCGAGAGGGGATTTTGGCTTTGGCCCTAACTTTTATAGGTTTGACCAGAACGCAAAGAGAGTGGAATACGGGTAGCAAAGAAAGTGCCAACCCATATTACCACTCAAAGGGAGACTTTAATGTTAGGCGTTTAGGACCTAGCACGTTGAGTCTGAGAAACGCCAATGACTGGCAGATGGGAATGTTGGTGGGTCCACTGTCGTTTGATTTGATCAGCGGATGGTTTGGTGAGGAAAGATTAACCTACCAGAAGATTGGATCTCTTCTCACAAAAATAACTCATAAGAGTTAGAGAATAAGAAGAGACATTCTGACCTTCAGAGTTCGAACGTGAATTTCTTATTCACCAATTCCACAATGATTGGGTTATCCCTAAGAATACCCATGTGGTATTCATACTCGTATACTCTTCGGAGTATTGAGAAGCAGTTTATACTCTTATACTTGTCGGAGTATTGAGAAACAGTTTATACTCGTATACTCTTTGGAGTATTGAGAAGCAGTTTATACTCTTATACTTGTCGGAGTATTGAGAAACAGTTTATACTCGTATACTCTTTGGAGTATCGTCGTTCTCAATTGGCTTACCCTAGCGTTATAACGCCGGCTTCAACCAAGGTTTGGATGCTATTCCTTAAAGTAAAGCAAGCCTTGGTGGGATGAAGGATCCTCCTGTGGTACGCGCAGTACTTCGGATCTGCAGTATCGTCAGCTTCCTCCTGATTCATGATGGGTGGCAGCTTGATCTTGTTGTTTTCAAGAAGGGTCTCGAAGATGGCTGGAACGTCTTCGTCTTTGAATGAGTACTCTTTTTGGAGCATTGGATCCGAATTCTTCTAATGTCTTCGGATCTGTTGTTGTGACGTTTGATTAACGTCAATAACTGTTGTAGGCGCCATCCCTTCATTATGGGAAACGAGACCCGGATTCAGAGGGTTAGTCATCGGTTGGTTTCTTTCGACCTTCCTCCTTCTGAGGAAGCGTTCGGCCTGTTCTCCGCGTACCTTCAACTCTCTCCAGCTATTGAGCGGCTCTACTCCCATAACATCCAAGATGTTAATGGACAAATTATTATGACAGGTCTGCAAGACGAACTCATCCGTGACGGGATCCCTGCAGTTCATTGCTTGATTGCGGAAGCGTTTGATGAAGGTATCCACCGACTCTCCGTCTTTTTGTTTCTCATCGAAGAGTGTTTTGATCGACACTTCTGCGTCATCGTCGAAGAAATGAGCGAGGAACATGCTCTCCAGGTCCTCCCAGCTGTTGATGGTTCCAAATTTAAGACGCCGATACCAATCGAAGGCAGGCACGCGAAGGGTGCCGACGAATGACCGAACCATCAAGGCTTCATTGCCGGAGGTCGTGCCCAAGTGGGACTTGAAGTAGATTAGATGCTGAGTGGGAGAGCCCTTCCCGTCGAACGGCGTGAAGTTGATCAGGTTGAACTTCGCTGGATACGGGATCGAGTCCTACTCTTTTGGGTAAGGACACGGAATGCCGGTCTTCTTCACCTCTCGAGCAGACATCAGGGCGTCAATTTTTCTTTCGAGATCCTTCATCTTTTCGACCTCATCTATATCCTGTTTTGGACAATTTTCAAGAGGAATAATACGGCCATCCCCGGTGTTATCATCATTGGTGGGTCCACCCCCAGCGTCGTTATTTTTAGTGGGGCCACCCCCAGTATTTTTGGGCGGTGCGTCGGCCATGATGATTTCGTCCCCTTCCGGATCGGTGTCAACTGCGGCGTTCTGGGTGCGACAGCTGGATTCAACTAGCTGATTTGACAAAGCTCGGATTTGTTGGTCGTGCATTTGTCTCATCTCCTGCATAGCCATTTCCATTTCGATCTTGAATGCTTCTTTCTTAGAGCATCCTCAATGATTTTGGCTATTTGCTCGGTGTTGATCATGAACACTTCCTGAGCTTGTCCTATGCTAGACGTTGTATCGTCGGAGGCGAGTGCGGAATAAGAATCCGAGAGTTCGTCATCGGAATGGATTCCTTCGTAGATCCCCGGGTAATCGTTATATCCAACGGCTTCTAGCTGAAGCTGAGCTATTCCCGAATTGACTCTGCTTCCTGGAGAGAAATTTGGGTCGGAATCACTTAAAACAATTGGAGATTTTCCCTTGTTGACCATGTTGATGGTAACTTCTGGGAATTCATCATCTCGAGCAACCGATCCTCTTTGGTGGAAACGCCTTGATTTGGGCTTTGTCATTCTATCGGAGATTCTCTCGAATATCGAGACCCTCTGCGGAGCGGTCTTGGGGCAGCTACACGTTGATAATACTGCCCTGATAATTTTGATATACGGACAGTGAGAGTCCGCTTCCCGGGTACTTCTCTTTCGAGATTTATTCGTACCCCCAGCCCGATAGTACAACTCATCGACATTGCGGTCAGAGTAACCTATCGGCTGCTCACATGGATTCTCAGGTATAACGCGTTCGTCTGTCCGATGTGTTTTCTTCTGAGTAAACATTGCCCTGTTGGCCTCTGCAAGAGTCGCACGTTGCTCCTGATTTTTTGCCCGCACCGCCAGGCGGGCCGTTGCAGAAATCCATTTGTTAGGAGGTCGCGTACGCCCCCCAGTCCGGATGTTGGCTCGAAGCTCCTTCAACGATCTCCAGCTTTCCTTAACAAGCGCTTTTCCTCGATTCTCGGGTAGCCATTTGTTAGGAGGTCGCGTACGACCCCCAGTCCGGATGTTGGCTCGAAGCTCCTTCAACGATCTCCAGCTTTCCTTAACAAGCGCTTTTCCTCGATTCTCGGGTAGGGCACCGATACGATCCTTCAGAGGGCACCGATACGATCTTTCAGAGGAATCCTAAACTTGGGGAAATCTGCGTTGCGGTAGGGCTTTATCGGAGGTTCGGGATTTGAAGTTGACGAAGGCCGGAGAGCAACGTCGCCTGCTTTTGCCTTAGGCGCTGATTTGGCTTTTGGCACCTAAACTTGTTTGGATCTCGGCGATCTCTTAACTGCCTCTTCCTTTTGCATTTCTTGTGCTTTTCGCACAAGGGTCCGGACAAGCGTAAGCAAGGTGCGACGCTTCTGGATTCGCTCCTTGAGAGTAGAACGGGTTCTTTGGACACGAACCCATCCGTTAATTGGAGATCGAGAGGAGGATTCTGATGCTGGTCGTGGCGACAGATTAGCCACTTGGCGCTTTCTGAGCTCCAGATCTGCTTGGTAATGGAGACCATCCATCTGATCCAAAGCCTTGGCGAATTGGCGCGCGAGGCATTGTCGTTTCCTTTGACGTGCTCTCTTTGATAGAGTTGGCGCATCTTCAGCAGTCGGCTCCTTGATCGCGAAGGAGTTCAGATCTGCAGATCTGGTCTCATCGGATGCCGGCAGATCATTGTAGGGTGCAACTGTAGCATCGATTACGGGGAGATCGACTTCTCGAGTCTTCAGATCTGGAGACCGGTGGATCTTCTAGGAGGAGGAGATCTTCCTGCGCTTATGAGGAGGAGCAGATCTGGAGGAGGAGGAGGAGATGTACTCTTCAAATTTCTGCTGGTCGAATTCGTATTCGACATTTTCGAACACCGGGATCTTGATCGTCGGTTGCGGCAAGATAGCTTCGGCAGCGAGGCTGTTGGCTCCCACTGGGGTCGCCCGGT
>NW_017972899.1:0-5759 GCF_001876935.1 Asparagus officinalis | reverse complement strand
GATGCTACAGTGCAAAGATTATGCAAAGAGCTTGTCGTCAACTCCGTTGAGAGTTGAGAGTTAGTGGTTCAGTTAACTGATTGAATTAATCAATTAACTATGAGCGAACTCAATTGCTGAGCTAAAAACGCTAACCGAACCCCACTTCCGTGGCCGGAAGAAGTTCTTAAATAGAGGAGAGATGGTGTGGCTGTTCCTTGAATCATGGGAAATGACCATGTATTATTGGGAGATACCATGCCTTTCACTTGTACCATGAGCGGCCGGTTGATGGGCTCACAGCACTGTACTCCTTCCCTTCACGTCGTGAGGAGTGGGAAAGCCCATCCTTGTACGTGCTATTACGGCTGCCAGGCACTAGCTCGGCGAGCTTGTCGATCGCAGGCGGATCCAGCTCTTGACTCGTGTAGGTGAGGTGAGCTTCAACCGTGAGCATGCAGGTGGACTTGGCGACATCATGGACTTGACTGGTCGCTCATACTGTGAGTGGCTACTTGATGGGCTTGGAGTACTGTGCTCCCTCCCTTCATGTCGTAGGAAGTGGGAAGGCCCATCCCTGTACGCAGCGTAGCAGTTGTCGGGTACACTGTTTGTAGGTGAATTTGACTCTCGACTCATGCGGGTGAGTCGAGTAGACAGGCGAATTTCAATCATCTGGATGATCTTGACTCGTGCGGGCAAGTCGAGTAAACAGGCGAATCTGGATGATCTTGACTCGTGCGGGCGAGTCGATCATACATGCGAATCTGGATGATTTTGACTCGTGCGGGCGAGTCGATCATACAGGTGAATCTGTGATCAACAAATGCGAGCGAATTTGGCAACCGCGCTGTTTGGGTTCGTGCTAGTGAGTCAAGCCCATGGGTGAGTTCCACCCTCGATTTGTGCGGGCGACTCTGACTCGCAGGCGAATTTCACGTAAGTCTGCAAAGGTAATTTTTATCGTCTACACTCGCAAGTATAGTGAGAGGTTGCATCGTTGATTCTCTCGTTGATTTCCTCCAAAGTACTGACAGCTAAACGAGTCACTTCTGCATCTTTATCCCACAAATTTTGAAAAAGGTACTCTTCTCATTACCCTTGTTTCACACCACTGGCTCTCTTCCCAGTAGTTTATGCACATATCTGGAAATAGCACATTAATTCCCAATAAGTGTCATAGATTTCTGGGGTACTATGTTTCAGAATCTCTAATTCCCTATTCCAGGGAACAAATTCCTCATAGGGCAATTGTCCAAAAGATAATCCAGAGATCTCAAACATCTCATGAAGAGCGAAGCCTAATTCACCAGCAGGTGTGAAAAAGGTACTGGTGTGAGGATTGTAAAATTCCAGCATAGTAAAGAGTCCGCTATAATTTGGAGAAATCCCATACCAAGTAGCTAGTATTGGAGTCCTCAACTCCGAAGTCCTCAAAGGTTCTTTTAGCTCCTCTAAGACAAAGTTTATCATCCAGGCCCACCAATCGGTTTCACTTATATGTACCCATGTTGGAGCCCTGAAATCTTGAGCAGGGAATTCTCCCTTGATAGAGATAAACTTTCTAATAAAGACCTCCGCCAGTTTAGCAGGTTCACCTATAGGATTCTCCTTTTTGAATGAACCCAGTTTCAAAGCTACAAAGTGGTTAAAGCGAGCCGGATGAGTACCATGATGGGTGATGTGCCTAGTAGCAACACCTCCTTGATCTTGGATGAGTTCCCAGTCCATGGACCGTGGGACAGAAGCGCATTGATAATAGGAAATCGGCCACATTCGCTCTAAGTTGGGCAAAAAAAGGCGACGATTATTGATGGCCCTCAGTCATTTGTAGTTTCCCTCAAAGATTTGTTGGGCATCCATTTTGACAGAGTCCCCAAAAAGGAAAGATGGTTTCTTTAAAATTTCACGTTCTGACGTCTCAAACTTAGCGTCTGTAACCAAAGATCTGAGGGTTTCAGGGAAAGCTTGAGTGATGAGTTTCGCTCGCTCTTTGTTGGTGTCCTAAAATATTGGATATTCCAAGTGAAAGCTTAAAATTATGTTTTTCTCTGCACCTCCCACATGACCGAAGTAATGATTGAAAGAAAAAGGTTTATTAGAGTAGCACACTACAAATGGAAAAGTTCATCAGTCAGTCAGATATGGCTCTATAAAACACTGATTCCTCACCCGGAAGGTCAGATAACCCGGCCTAATGTTCACTAGCCAATTAAAGCAATCGATATCTAAATGAGTTCGATACTCCCTCGGCTTCTCCTCATCAATCA
This sequence comes from Asparagus officinalis, assembly GCF_001876935.1. NCBI lineage: Eukaryota > Viridiplantae > Streptophyta > Magnoliopsida > Asparagales > Asparagaceae > Asparagus > Asparagus officinalis. The sequence goes on along the minus strand of NW_017972899.1, from coordinate 3,510 downwards.
AACACTTGCCATATCGGCTGAAGAATTGCGGGAAGCAAGTGGAAAAGGCCCAACATTTATGGACCTGTAGCTGCTTTCTGATGTCAGGGAATCCTCGCCCCTCCCACCCGCCATTCTCAAANGGTACCGACATCATATCAGAACGATGAAGGACGACCCAAGCCATCAAATAAGTGTATAGAAGCTCCACCTTAATAAGAGGAATCCGAGCCGATGGTACACCTTCTTTCTGTGTGAAAGCACTAGAAATCTGTCGAAGCCCTCGATGAATGTTAGCTACCATCACTGGAAAAAGAGAAAGTTCCTTCTTATAGGCAAGCTGAACCACTGGGTAGAGCACTTCCAATGGCATAATGTCACCAGACTGATACGGGACCACGCATTTCTTTAACCAGATAGCGAGGTAACCGGCAAGAAGGGTCATCGGCTAAATCGATGTGGTCGCATGCCATAAGAACGATTTAAACTTGGTCCCTGCAGGAAAGCCACTCTCGGGACTGCTAATGGTATAAGAGTGAGCGTCGATCTTCTTCAACAGACCATTAACTTCTGAAGGAGTAAGCGTTGCCAGTTCACAAATAGCCTTGCCAGAATTGCTCTCTAGATTCCTGAACAAATAACACGCAAACTGCTTCAGACTCACATGTGACTTAGTCCTCTTCGCTAAAGGCTCAGACTGCGCCAAAGCAATATGATAGTGACATGTGAGGTCCCATAAAGTCTCATAGCGGTTAGGCATGCGATCCTTCAGCTGACTCAATTCATGGTTGGAGGGAGTTATAGAGCTCGCACAAAGCGAAGAAATGCTTCGCGCTGACAGGTAAGCCATACATGGTGGAACGAATGGCTGCATATAGACCACAAGCGTGCAACTCCTCGCTCCATCGGCTTAAGACGTACTTCGTCATACGAGCCCACCAAAGCTTGTCTAAAGAATGGACCCAGCCGTAGAATCTATGGCGCGCCGCAGGCATCTCTCGTCCTAAGTTAGCAAGGAGATTCTTCAAAGTGGAAGCAGAAGCAAGAAATTCGTTACGTGGCGGTGCATCCAGCCCCAATACTCCAGGACGCAATCTGACGATATGACTCCTGCTCGAACCAGGAGCTGCCTGATGAGTGATATAGCCACAGTGAACGCTCTCATGCTCCTCCGTCAAGCGCCACGACATCTCCCGTGTCACAGCCTGACGCCTGAGCTCAGTCAACGAGCGGTGTCGAGGAATCTTTAGCAAATATAGGAAACCACCGCCATTTTTATGAAGCCACTGCTTGGCGTCAATAAACACTGCACCAGGATCTCTGACAGAGTCGCCAAATAGAAAGTCGGTCTTCCTGAGAGACTGAACAGAGCTGGCATCCTTCACGAAAGGCGCATCTGTAATCAACTGCCGAAGAGCTCGATGTCCACCCTCATTCACCACTTGGGCAACCTCTGTCGACGTGCCCGGAGCAAACTGAAGAGTAAGCGGAATAGGTGAAAAATCATCGGAGGTTGAATAATATTCGTCACGACGTCCGTCCACTGCATGAGATGAGAACGCTCTAGAGGGATATTCCACTAAAAACAAGCAATTAAGTGTTTGTTAGTCTCAGTTATAAAAGGAAGTTGAACTCATCCTACAAACGGATAAGATAGAGTCACTGCCTTATAAAGGGTGAGACGATTTGGCCACATTTTGCACTTATAAGGTAAGGATATATCAAAAACATATCCCTGCCTTATAAGGCACAATGCAGCGTCAAAACGCCCCCTTTATTTATTTTGAGATGTGGTTTTGACCAAGCAAAACCCATCTTTAAAGCGTCGATCCTCACCAAGGAGAATCAAGGCTCTTCCCGATTGTCTCACCAAGGAGAAAAAAATGGGGATAAAGGACTAATCTATAAATCTACAAATACGCCAAAAAGAGCTCACCAGCATACGAGGGAAGCACGCCATCAGCCGACGCAGTAGGGGAGCGACCTCTCGGGACATGCGACATGATGATCTGCAAAGTAAATCAGGGGGTCAGATACAAAAAAAAAATTAGTTAGGGTGACAAACTCTAACCCTAAAATTTTATCCCCTCCTTTTATAGTTAAACCCCTCAGATCTCCAAATTCTACCCCCTGAAAGATGAGCTCGAGGCGTCAAATCACAAACCCTAACCCTCATATGCAATCCCACAAATTCATGTACTAAATTAAACATGAAATATGCCAAAATTATGGAGGATTTACCTGAGGAAAAGCTCGAGGATCCGACAAAAAATTAGATCTTGAAAGAGGCTCGAACCACATCTTGAAGGAGGCTCGAACCACGTGCTCGAGGGGCCTGAGAGAAACTTTATATATGGAGATTTTGAAGGATTTTTCAGTCTAAGATCAAAAGGAAAGATAGATCTAAGACAAATTTGAAGGTTTGAAGGAGAAAAGATGCACGAGGGAAAAGAAAACTTCAAAAAAGGGGAGAAGGGGGGCCGGCCCTAAAAGAGAAGAAAAGGGGGCTCTTTTATAGTGTTGAACCAGTCTTGAACCAGACCGGACCAGGTTGAACCAGACCAGACCAGTCCAAATCAGTTCAAAAGAGGCTGAACCAGGCCAAACCAGGCTGAACCAGACCAGACCAGGCTGAACCAGTCTTGAACCAGTCCTGAACCAGCCTTGAACCAGGCTGAACCAGTCTTGAACCAGTCTTGAACCAGCCTTGAACCAAGCTAAACCAGTCTTGAACCAGTCCTGAACCAGCCTTGAACCAGGTTGAACCAGTTTGAACCAGATTTGAACCAGAATTCAAATTGAAGCTAAATCGAGTATCGAAACGACTTCAAATCGAATGAGGGTCCGGTCCCTTATTTATTCATTCCTCTCCCACACATTCAGAAGGGTCAGAAGATTTTTTGAGCCTAATTACTGCCTTTTTTGGCTCATTCTCAGACCGGTTCAGCTCTTTCGGACACGAAAATTACTCCAATAAGGTATACGAATATAAATTATTCCCTATTTTTGTTGAGAAGTTTCTGGAGAGTATTTTTCTAAAAATATTCTTAAGGATAACTCAACAACACTCCGACAGACGTATGAGTATAAACTATGTCAAATGCCGGACAACGCGTTACAAATGAAGACTCAACGCCAACAATCGATGGTCAGTTCTATGTTGAACCAACAAACACGAGCTAAAGATCAGAAAATCAGGAATCGATTTCAAGTTCGAAATTCCGACAACGGTCAGACAATAAATGCAGCACCGGAAACCTTACAGATATTTGACGAAGCACCGAATATCCTGAAGGATTGAAGGAATCAAGAATAGAAGTCATTCCAAGGTCCCGTTACACCGACTGAAGGTTGGGACAATCATATCCAAAGTATTCCAGACTCTCCTATAAAAGAACGAGGCTGAAATACTTTGGAGGGGGTATCTATAGGCGTATAAAACTGCTTATAGGTCCCTTAACACAGCTCAGCACAGTGATTCAACAAACCAACGAACCATCGGGCGATATATCCAAGCATGATCGTTAGACC
>NW_017972898.1:21442-28958 GCF_001876935.1 Asparagus officinalis | reverse complement strand
TTGGCGAAATAGTACCCCCGGCTGTTATTTCCTTCGTGAAATAGCACCCGTCATACCGTGTAGATCCGATCGGATCAAGATCACGCGGTGGTCCACGGATTAACCCCGGCGCAGGCGAAAAACTCACAAAATCGAGAGACCGCAAAACAGGATCTCGCGATTCGTTCGACATAAAAGGAAAGTTGTAATTTTCATTTTCTTTTGATTTTATTGTAACCGGATCTTATAAAAGGACCGGATCTTTGTAACCGAAAAACTATTAACAAAATAATCAATGGAATCATCAATGAAGAAAACAATTTTTCCCGCGAACACTATGCAGCAGATGAGAGATATGCACAGCCAACAAATTGGGATGCTGACAAATTAGCAAGGAGAGTCCAGCCGATGCAATAATCCTAACGAAGTTGATAGTGATCGAGAATTAGACTAGAATACCAACATCGATACCCCTCTTGTTGACAACAATATTAAGAGTGGTCCCTCGGGTAATAACAATGCAAAAGAGGACTATGTCATTTCCCCCCAGGATCACTCAAAGAAAGATGCGAGTGAAGGACTCAAGATGAAAGACCTCGAGAGCAAGATCAATGCTTTAATGTCTGCTCAAGAGGTAAAGAAGACTGGTATTCCGCGTCCTTATCCGAGGGAATGGAAATTAATTCTGTACCCGGTAAAGTTCAATCTGATTAACTTTGCGCCATTCAACGGAAGAGGTTCACCCACCCAACACTTAATTTATTTCAAGTCTCACCTAGAGGTCATTTCAGGCAATGAACCTCTGATGGTACGATCATTTATGGGAACTCTTCACGCAGCTGCCTTTGATTGGTACCGCTGACTCAAGCCAGGAAGTATCAATAGCTGGGATGATTAGAGACTATGTTTCTCACCAATTTCTTCAATGATGACACTGAAGTGTCGATTGGAACACTCTTTGATGAGAAGCAGAAAGACAGAGAACTAGTTGAGAACTTCGTTAAGCATTTCTGGAATAAGGTGATGAACTGTCGAGATTCGGTAACAAAAGAATTTATTCTCCAAACGTGCCACAACAACCTTTCCTTGGACGTATTAGAAGTTATGAGCATGACACCATCCAAAACATGGAAAGAGTTGAAAGTACGAGGGGAGCAAGCTGAACGCTTACTTAAGAGGAAGAAAGCGAAAAGGGGCCAGCCGGCCAATAATGCCCCAAAACAGAACTTCACCCCTCGTGGTAAAGGTAAGGCATAGTCAAAATGTAGCGAAAGCAAATCAGACATTCCAATTGTAACCTCAACAGCAGCCACAATAACAAACACCAAAGCAACAAACACCTCAATGGCAACAACGGCCTCCAAGACAACAAAAGACTATTGAGCCAAAGTTCCCAAAAGAATATTCTTTCAAGGAAGACGAGGTTCCTAGTATCTTCAAATACTTGTTGGAGAACGATAAAATTAAGCTACCCCCAATCACTGACCATGAGGGGGCTAACAAAACTACGGATCCACGATACTATGCATTCCACAAGACAGTCCACCATCCCACAAAGACGTGCTATGCCCTCAAAGATAAAATTCAAGCCCTAATCGATGTGGGTATTATCACTCCAAAGCAGCCCAAAGAAAAGAAGGTGGGTGCAAATATAGTTTCTATCAGCTTTGGCTTGGTTCCTATGTCATGGTTCCAACCAGAGCCTATGCCAAAAGTAAAGGTGAAAACTATTAACGATGATCCTCATGGACAACGCCAGAAGGGACTTGTGCAGCACACGGCTCCTAATGGCGAAATTATTTGGGTCCATCCAGATTTGCTCAATGATGAGCAATGGGCAAGTTCCTCACCTAAGAAGAAGTCCAAAAGTAGGGGAAAATCCTGTTGTCCCGCTACAACAATTCCTGAAAAAGATGATGATAGTATTCCTACTTTATCACTTTCTGAGGATGAACATAAAGTTTTCGCTACTAGGGGTGGGAACGAGTACCACTACAAGTATCCTAAAGCCTCCGACCCAAATGCTAAAACGTTGAATGAGCTTAGGGTGACTACAACTCCCCCTGTACCTACAGGGAAACCACAGCAACAACCAGTTAATAAGCAGAAAGGAAAAGAACCCCAACACCAGGAGGTTCAAAACCCGAAGCAGGCTCGATTCAATCGTCCAATTAGGAGAGATAAACTGGGGAGTTCAAGCACACCATACCGCTTTGACGTTCTGACTCAGCTAGCCAACATCCTAGCTAGAATAACCATGTACAAATTGTTACACCTCTCTAAAGATACGAGGGAAGCCTTGCCAGAAGCCCTAGCTGATGCCGACGTATTCCTTACTCACGTCAAACCAGTTCCTAAAGATCTGGAACCACCAATTCAATACTGTGATTTGACGGCCAAACAGTTCCCTTGCATAACATTCACCAAAGATGACATGCAAGTTAGAAACTCAAAACACGATAGGCCTTTGTACTTCACCAGATACATAGGCTCTAGTGTTGTCAACCGGATCCAAGTCGATCTGGGTTTCACTGTATAATCTTAGGATCCGGTTGACAACACTAGAGCCTATGTATCTGGTGAAGTACAAAGGCCTATCGTGTTTTGAGTACTCTCTGTGTCTGGATGATGTAATGCAAGGATTATATGAGAACCCTGACATACACATGCCTCTTCGGTCGTCCTGCTTAACATCAAAGTGTAGGCATATAAAATTGCTTATAGGTCCTTTGACACGGTTCAACACGAACTAATGAACCATCAGGCGACGTATCTAAGCACGAACGTCAGTCCACAACACCGAAGCCAAGTGACACGCAACGAAGCAGATTAACAAGGCTACGAAGCTGACGAACCGCACGTGAATGACGGAATGAATCCACTCACGTGCGGAATCAAACCAACGGTCCAGGGAGTCAACGAGTCATCCAACCATATAACGGACTCGAACTCAGACATCAAAGCCAATTTACTGCCTAATCGGGATCCAAACTGCCAAATCAGGAATCAAGTCAACGAACCGATTTCAGACCAATCAACCGCATAACAGAATCACGGACGAAGCGGATACAAGGACCGAAACAACCGAAAGACGGATGTTTTCAAAAAAAGTTGCTGTATTCATTGCTGCATTCATTACAACTTCAATCGTTACAATGAAACAAAAAGATAGCCTTTTTATAAGACTCTTACACAATGAAAACAAAAGAAATACAACTCCTTTCAAACAAACGCAAGATCTGTTTGTCATCTCTTGCTTGCGTGGGTCTTTTGCCTGTGACGGGGATGTTGATATCCGTGGACCACCGGGGCACTCAGATCTGGTCCGAGAAAATCGGGCAGAGCTTCGTCTATCCGCGAAGGGATATAGAAGCAGAACTTCGTCGATCCGCGTGAGATCTAGAAGCTATAAGCGTATACCTCGGCTAAAGCGAGGTAATAGCTCTTCTTAGTATCAACGCTAAGGCCGATACTAAGGATCTGACGGGCGATGAAGGCTCTGATCAAGGCCTCTCCTCCTCTTGTTGAAGCACACGGGCACTCTTCACTGCAGCAGGGCTTCGCCAAGCTCTCCAAAAATCCTCTCCTTTCCAAAGGCACTAGGGGTCTATTTATAGTGTTTAGAGGGGTCTAGGGGGGTCTAGGGACCACTAGGGGGCGTGGACACCCCCTGGTGTCTCGGCCAGGCCGAGACACCCTAGGGTGTCTCGGCTTGGCCGAGACACCCCTGGGGTGTCTTGGTTTTGCCAAGACACCCCTCGGGTGTTTCGAGCTTGCCGAGACTCCGTTTAGGTGTTTTGTTGGTTCCCCTGTATATTCTTCGTCCGGATTCGCTGCTTCTTTTGCAGCGGTCGCGGGGTTCCCGATCAATCCGTATCCCCGTTGTTCTGAAGTTCTGTCGGTTCACATAGCTCGTTGATTTGCTTCAGGCGTTTACCGACGTCAATCGAACTCTTGTGAACCGGGTAGTTATGTTCATCGTCATTCGTTAACACTGAGCTATTTGCGGGGACCTATCGGCAATTTTTGATGCCTACAGATACCCCCTCCAAAGTGTTCCGGGCTCGTTTCTTTTATAGAAGAGGCCGAAATACTTTGGATATGATTGGTCCGGCCTTCAGTCGGCATAAGGGACCTGTGGTTAGCTTCAACTCTCAGCTCCTTCGATTTTCGGTTTATCCGATGCTTTGACGAATAACCGAAGTTTTTCCGGCGCTGCGTTTATCGCCTGGCCGTCGTTGGAATCTCGAGTCTACAGCTGGTGAGTTGGGTTTGGCTCGTATCATTGAGTTGACTTTGAACTTCCTCCGCCACATTGTGCTGGCTTAGGGTTTCGGACCACCGCGTGTCGACTTTTTGTCGCAACGCGTTGACTGGCGTCGACCTAGGGTTACGCGTTGACCGGCGTTGACCCTAGGGTTTTGAATCGTTGAACGTTGACTTTGGTTGCAACGCATTGACTGGCGTTGACCTAGGGTTACGCGTTGACCGGTGTCGACCCTTAGGGTTTTGGATCGTCGAACGTTGATTAGTGTAGATTTTGAATCCCCGAACGTTGACTTGTGTTGCAACGCGTTGACTGTCGTTGACCTAGGGTTACGCGTTGACCGGCGTTGATCCTTAGGGTTTCGAATCGTCGAATGTTGACTTGTGTTGCAACGCGTTGACTGTCATTGACCTAAGGTTACGCGTTGACCGGCGTTGACCCTAGGGTTTTGAATCGCCATTAACACAGTTTATACTCGTACGTTTGCTGGAGTATACACAGTTTAAGCTCTTAAGGTATTGGAGCACGGCGGTCCCAAGTGTTGGGGTTGCAGGACCAACTGTTAAAGCTAATTCATCTGCATTTGTGGATTTTATCCTGAATTTGTTGGATGCTCAAGTCACGAGACCAACTAATGAAGTTGATGCGTCAGTGACTCGCATTTGTAGAATTTTTGGCAAATTCTCAGCCATCAACGGGTTTGGTAAGCCTTTACCGACTACCGTTTGAGTCGGGCTAGCATGCGGATTATCAAAATCCGTTCCGCATGTGACGTTCTGCTAAGAGAGTTAACGCTCTTAGTGCTACGATATTGAATACGTAGACTTCGTCTTTCTCACGGGAATAGACTACCCGGCGACGCGTGTTAGGCGTTGACTTTAGGATTTTTCGCTAATCCCCAGCCTTCAACGGATCCGATTAGCCTTTACCGACTACCGTTTGAGTCGGGCTAGCATGCGGATTGTCTCAATCCGTTCCGCGTGTAACGTTGTGCTAAGAGAGTGAATTCTCTTAGACTTTGTGCTATGATGTCGAATACGTAGGCTTTGCCCTTGTTACGGGAATAGGCTACCCGGCAACACGTGTTAGGTGTTGACTTTATCCCTACTTAGGTTTCGGGATAAAATACCCCAGACTGGTCAGCCATCAACGGGTTTGATGTGCCTTTACCGATTACCGTTTGAATCGGGCTAGCATGTGAATTATTAAAACCCGTTTCACATGTAACGTTGTGCTAAGAGAATTGCTTCTCTTAGACTTAATGCTATGATTTTGAATACATAGACTTCGTCTTTCTCACGGGAATAGACTACCCGGCAACGCGTGTTAGGCGTTGACTTCATCCCTGTCTTTTCTGAAAGCAAAGACAGAGGAAAAGTTGCTATGATTTTGAATACATAGACTTCGTCTTTCTCACGGGAATAGACTACCCGGCAACGCGTGTTAGGCGTTGACTTCATCCCTGTCTTTTCTGAAAGCAAAGACAGAGGAAAAGTTGCTATGATTTTGAATACATAGACTTCGTCTTTCTTACGGGAATAGACTACCCGGCAACGCGTGTTAGGCGTTGACTTATCCCTGCTTAGGCTTCGGGATGAAATTCCCCGTGCATCGAGTGCCCGGATTTGACAATCGTGTCTTTTCTAAAAGCAAAGACAGATTGAGAAACGGGAGAGGAAGAATTTTATATTCTATCTCCCGGTGCTGAAGAGGAAGAATTTTATATTCTATCTTCGGCCGGAAAGGGAACTTGAGGTGGGATCCCCCACCCCCAGAATCCGGAATGATGAACTGGGAGTGGGTTCTCCACTCCGAGCATCGGAAAGGTCCGAGGAGAGGAAGAATTTTATATTCTATCTCCCGGTGCTGAAGAGGAAGAATTTTATATTCTATCTACAGCTGGAAAGGAAACTCGAGGTGGGATCTCCACCCCCAGAATCCGGAAGGATGAAACTAAGAGTGGGATCTCCACTCCGAGAATCGTAACAATTCGGATAACCCTAACTGTCGGAAGGTTTGATTACCCGATTTGGAAGTGGACCTCTCGTTCATTGGGGGAATCGAGAGGAGATTTTGGCTGTGGCCCTAACTGTATGAATGTTTGACCAAGCAGGAGTTTGAGACGACCTAACTGTCGGAAGGTTTGATCGCTCGATTTGAAGGTGGACCTCTCGTTCATTGGGAGAATCGAGAGGGGATTTTGGCTTTGGCCCTAACTTTTATAGGTTTGACCAGAACGCAAAGAGAGTGGAATACGGGTAGCAAAGAAAGTGCCAACTCGTATCATCACTCAAAGGGAGACTTTAACGCTAGGCGTTTAGGACCTAGCATGTTAAGTCTGAGAAATGCCAACGACGGACAAATGGAAATGTTGGTGGATCCCCTGTCGTTTAGTTTGATCAGCGGATGATTTTGGTGAGGAAAGATTAACCTATCAGAGGATTGGATCTCATCTCACAAAAATAACTCATGAGAGTTAGAGAATTTTAATAAGAATGAGAAGGGATATTCTGACCTTCAGAGTCTGAATGTAGATTTCTCATTCGTCAATTCCACAATGACTGGGTTATCCCTAAGAATACCCATGTGATATTCTTCTGGGAACTTCCCGATACATTGGTTATCCTGAAGATACTAAGGATAGTATTTTTTCAGGAATTTGCCATTTATTGGCATCATAAGCCGGTCACCATCCTTGGTGAATAAGCGATATGCGCCACTCGAGTAGACTGTCTCTACTACGAATGTCCCTTCCCATTTGGGTTCAAATTTGCCCTTCTTCTTGGAATTAAGGATCATACAGTTTATACTCGTATACTCTTTGGAGTGTTGAGAAATAGTTTATACTCGTATACTCTTTGGAGTGTTGAGAAGCAGTTTATACTCGTATACTCTTCGGAGTTTTGAGAAGCAGTTTATACTCGTATACTCTTCGGAGTCTTGAGAAGCAGTTTATACTCGTATACTCTTCGGAGTCTTGCCATTCTCAATTGGCTTACCCTAGCGTTATGACGCCGGCTTCAACCAAGGTCTGAATGCTATTCTTGAGAGCAAAGCTAGCCTCGGTGGGATGGAGGATCCTCCTGTGGTACACGCAGTACTTCGGATTTGCAGGATCGTCAGCTTCCTCTTGATTCATGGTGGGTGGGAGCTTGATTTTGTCACGCCGGCTTCAACCAAGGTCTGAATGCTATTCTTGAGAGCAAAGCTAGCCTCGGTGGGATGGAGGATCCTCCTGTGGTACACGCAGTACTTCGGATTTGCAGGATC
>NW_017972898.1:20876-21341 GCF_001876935.1 Asparagus officinalis | reverse complement strand
AACACCATACCTGTAGATGATATGGTGCTTGATGAATGCAATGACGTTACTCGTTTTAACTTCTCTGAGTGGAACTGCTTCAGCCCATTTGGAGAAGTAATCGGTAATTGTCAGGATGAACCAGTCACCTTTGACTGATGGGGGATTTATAGGGCCAACAATGTCCATTCCCCAAGTCTCGAACGGCCATGACGTAACCCTCTCATCGAAGAGTGTCCTGACCGACACTTCAGTGTCATCATCAAAGAAATGAGTGAGGAACATGCTTTCCAGGTCCTCCCAGCTGTTGATGCTTCCGGGCTTGAGACGGCGGTACCAATCGAAGGCAGGCCCGCGAAGGGTGCCAACGAATGACCGAACCATCAAAGGCTCGTTGCCCGAGATCACCCCCAAGTGGGACTTGAAATAAATCAGATGCTGAGTGGGCGAGCCCTTCCCGTTGAACGGCGTGAAGTTGATTAGGTT
>NW_017972898.1:18554-19447 GCF_001876935.1 Asparagus officinalis | reverse complement strand
AGCCCGATAGTACAACTCATCGACGTTGCGGTCGGAGTAACCTATCGGCTGCTCACATGGGTTCTCAGGTATAACGCGTTCGTCTGTACGACGTGTTTTCTTCTGAGTAAACGTTGCCTTGTTGGCCCCTGCAAGAGTCGCACGTTTGGAATCACAACTTTGTGAGGGTGAAACCTTCACGGGCTCTTGGTAGGAGGTCGCGTACGACCCCCAGTCCGGATGTTGGCTTGCAGCTCCTTCAATGATCTCCAGCTTTCCTTATCAAGCGCTTTTCTTCGATTCTCGGGTAGAGCGCTGATACGATCCTCCAGAGGAATCCTAAGCTTGGTGAAATCTCCGTTGCGGTGGGGATTCATCGGAGGTTCGGGATCTGAAGTTGACGAAGGCCGGAGAGCAACGTCGCCTGCTTTTGCCTTAGGCGTTGATTTGGCCTTTGGCACCCAAACTCGTTTGGATCTCGACGATCTCTTAACTGCCTCTTCCTTTTGCATTTCTCGTGCTTTTTGCACCAAGGCTCGGGCATGCGCACGCAAGGCGCGGCGCTTCTGGATTCGCTCCTCGAGAGTAGAACGGGTTCTTTTGACATGAACCCATTTGTTCGTTTCTGCTTTGGAGGAGGGGCTGGTTGTTTGCCGTTGTTGCTCTTGGCGATGTCTGGACTTGAGATCTTCGGATCCCGTCCATCGGCTCCAAAGCCTTGGCCAGCTGACGAGCAAGGCGTTGACGCCGTCTTTGACGTGCTCTCTTTGACAATGCGGGAGCGTCTTCAGAGGCCACCTCTTTGGCAGAGGAGGAGCCCGGATCTGCGGTCTCGACCACGTTGGACGACGCGGGGACGTCACGTGGTGCGAGTGCAGCGGCGGCAACGGGGTCTTGGATTCTCGAGCCGAAGG
>NW_017972898.1:0-18546 GCF_001876935.1 Asparagus officinalis | reverse complement strand
GGCTTGGCCGAGACACCCTTGGGGTGTCTTGGTTTTGCCAAGACACCCCTCGGGTGTTTCGAGCTCGCCGAGATACTCTTGGGTGCCCCAGTTCAGTCCGAGGCTCTGCCGTTGTTCCGCCGTTGACTTTTCGTCCCAACTCGGATTCGAGTGCTTTCGGATGCGTTGGAATTCTGACGAAGAGCTCCTGATGGTTGGATTATCAGTGGGGTGAACGGGACACGAAGGGCGCTGCTTCTTTTGCAGCGGTCACGGGGTTCCCGATCAATCCGTATCCCCGTTGTTCTGAAGTTATGTCGGTTCACATAGCTCGTTGATTTGCTTCAGGCATTTACCGACGTCAATCGAACTCTTGCGAACCGGGTAGTGACATTCATCGTCATTTGTTAACACTGAGCTGTTTGCGGGGACCTATCGGCAATTTTTGATGCCTACAGATACCCCCTCCAAAGTGTTCCGGGCTCGTTTCTTTTATAGAAGAGACCGGAATACTTTGGATATGATTGGTCCGGCCTTCAGTCGGCATAAGGGACCTGTGGTTATTTTGGTCTATTCGATGCTTTGACGAATAGCCGAAGTTCTTCCGGCACTGCGTTTATCGCTTGGCCGTCGTCGGAGTCTCGAGTCTGCAGCTGATGAACTGAGTTTGACTCGTGTCATCGAGTTGACTTTGAACTACCTCCGCCACATTGTGCTGGCTTAGGGTTTCGGACCACCGCGTGTTGACTTTTTGTCGCAACGCGTTGACCGGCGTTGACCTAAGGTTACGCGTTAACCGGCGTTGACCCTAGGGTTTTGAATCGTTGAACGTTGATTAGTGTGGATTTTGAATCCTCGAACGTTGACTTTTGTCGCAACGCATTGACCGGTGTTGACCTAGGGTTACGCGTTGACCGGCGTTGACCCTTAGGGTTTCGGATCGTCGAACGTTGATTGGTGTGTGTTCGCGTGGAAAACTGTTGCTTTCTTCATTGAAATAATTGTCATCTTGGATTACAAAGATCCAGTCTTTTATAGATCCGGTTACAACTAAATCAAAGAAAGAAGAAAAAAAGTAAAAATTACATCTTTCCTCTTGTGAACAAATCGCGAGCTCCTGTTTTGCGGCCGCTCGCTTGTGTGGGTTCTTTGCCTGCGCCGGGGTTGTTTGCCGTGGACCACCGCGCGATCTAGATCCGGTCGGATCTACACGATTATGCGGGTATTATTCCACGAAGGGAATAATAGCCGGGAGGGATTAATCCACCAAGGGAATAATCGCTCGGATCTCGAGATCTAAGACCAAGCTTAGATCTGGAGTATGACCTCGTGTAGATCTCAGATCTGTTCTTTCTTCCTCTCGAAATCCTGCCTTTTCTGACGTGGATGCTCGCCGAGGATCAGATCCGAATGTGCAAGTCCTCTGGTCTTCAAAGCTCCGAGTTCCCTCTCCTTTTCTGACGTGGATGGTCGCCGAGGATCAGATCTGTACGTCCAAGTCTTCAAGTCTTCAAAACTCTGAGTTTGCTCTTCAATCCGGCAGAGTTTCGGCTCTTGAAAGTCCGACCTCCGAAAATGAACATCTCTAGGCCTATTTATAGGCTCTCAGGACAGTGCCCGCAAAAAGAGAAACGTCGGCCACCGTCGGCCACTGTCGGCCACCTCTGGGTGGCCGGCACTGTGCCGAGCCACCTTGAGGTGGCTCGGCTCTTGGCCAAGCCACCCCAAGGTGGCTCGGCCACCGAGCCACCCCGAGGTGGCTCGGCATTGGCCGAGCCACCTTGGGGTGGCTCGGCCTTGGCCGAGCCACCTTGAGGTGGAATGAACGAGAGGTCCACAAATCAAGCGATCAAACCTTCCTACAGTTAGGATCGTCTTAAACCTTCCATTCGGTCAAACCTTTCTACAGTTAGGACCAAAACCAAAAACCCCTCTCGATTCCTCCAATGAACGAGAGGTCCACTTTCAAATCGAGTGATCAAACCTTCCTACAGTTAGGGTCACCTCAAACCTCCCACTTGGTCAAACCTTCCTACAGTTAGGACCAAAACCACGATTCATTCTCGATAAACGAGAAATTCATCTTTAGTTCGATAATCAAACCTTCCGACAGTTAGGGTTATCCGAATCTTTTTGATTCTCGGAGTGGAGATCCCACTCTTAGTTTCACCTTTCCGGATTCTGGGGGTGGAGATCCCACCTCGAGTCTCCTTTCCTTCTTTGTTCGGGGAATAGAATATAAAATTCTTCCTTCCCCATACCAATCCTTTTCGAAGAATTCAGGATTCATCCTAGGAAGTTTATCCCGAATCCTAAGCAGGGATAAGTCTGCGCCTAACACGCGCTGCCGGTTTAGTCTTTTTTCTGCACAAAAAGACACCAGAGTTCGATTCTGGGGTATTCTATCCTGAAACCTAAGCAAGGATAAGTCTGCGCCTGACACGCGCTGCCGGTCAGTTCTTAACCGTTTAAAAAGAACACCCGTTCACATATTCAACATTGTGACAGGTTGTTATTAATAACACCAAAATCCATGCCTTACACGCATGGGGAATTTCATCCTGAATCCTAAGAAAGGATATGCCGACGCCTAACACGCGTCGCCGGTTTAGTCTTTCCCCGTAGAAAAAGACACCAGAGTTCGATTCTGGGGTATTTTATCCCGAAGCCTAAGGAGGGATAAGTCAACGTTTAATACACGTTGCTGGGTAGCCTATTCCCATGACAACGGCGAAGTCTATGTATTCAAAGTCATAGCAACAAGTCTTAGAGGATTCAGTCTCTAAGCACAACGTTACATGCGGAACGGATTTAGACAATTCGCATGCTAGCCCGACTCAAACGGTAGTCGGTAAAGGTTAATCAAATCCGTTAAAGGCTTGGGGTTAGCCAAAAATCCTAAAGTCAGCGCCTAACACGCGTCGCCGGGTAGTCTATTCCCGTGAGAAAGACGAAGTCTACGTATTCGAAGTCGTAGCATCAAGTCTAAGGGAGTTCATTCCTTTAGCACAACGTCACATGCGGAACGGACTTAAGACAATCCGCATGTAAGCCCGATTCAAACGGTAATCGGTAAAAGCATGACAAATCCGTTGAGGGCTGAGGATTTGCCAAAAATCCTAAGTCAACGTCTGATACACGTTGCTGTTTAGTCTTTTCACAGGAGAAAGACGAAGTCTACGTATTCAATATCGTAGCACTAAAAGAGTTAACTCTTTTAGCATAACGTCACATGCGGAACGGACTTAAAACAATCCGCATGCTAGCCCGACTCAAACGGTAGTCGGTAAAGGCGCATCAAACCCGTTGATGGCTGAGGATTTGCCAAAAATCCTATAAATATGCGAGTCATTGACGCATCAACTTTATGAGTTGGTCTCGTGACTCGAGCATCCAACGACCTTGGGATAAGATCCATGCTCCAATTCCTTAAGAGCTTAAACCGTGTGTACTCCAGCAGACGTACGAGTATAAACTGTGTCAAATGCCGAACAGTGCATCATAATGAAGCCTGGACGCCGGACAACGCGTCGCAATGAAGCTCAAACGCCAGACAACGCGTTATAGATGAAGATTCAACGCAGTCAATCGATGATAAGTTCTGTGTTGAAGCAGCAAACTCGAGCCAAAAAGTCAAGAAATCAAGAATCGACTTCAAGTTCAAATTCCAACAACGGTCAGACAATAAATGCAGCACCGGAACCCCTACAGGCATTCTACAAAGCACTGAATAGCCTGAAGGAATTGAAGGAATCCAGAACAGAAGTCATTCCAGAGTCCCGTTACACCGACTGAAGGTTGGGACAATCACATCCAAAGTATTCCAGACTCTTCTATAAAAGAATGAGACTGAAATACTTTGGAGGGGGTATCTGTAGGCGTATAAAATTGCCTATAGGTCCCTTAGCACAGCTCGACGCCGATTTAACAAACGGACCACCGGGCGACGTATCCAAACAAGACCGTTAGCTCGCCAACGCTGAAGCCAAGCTATACGCAACGGAGCAGGTTAACGAGGCGACAAATCGCACCCAAGCATTGGAATGCATCCACTCGCACGCGGAATCAAACCAATGTTTAGGTGAATCACCGAGTCATCTAAACAAGAGCGAACTCGGATGAATCACGATCAAATCAACATCAATTCCGGACTCAAATTCAGAAGTTGGTTTACTGCCATATCAGGAACCCGACTCACTGCCATATCTGGAATCAAGTCAACAAGTCGTTGCCAAGTCAATCAACCACACAAGAGAACCAGAACCGGAAACAAAGGACGAAACGGACAAACACCCGGGGACTCGGCCGAAACCGAACCACCCCAGGGTGGCTCGGCCCAAGCCGAGCCACCCTGAGGTGGCTCGGTGGCCGAGCCACCCCAGGGTGGCTCGGCCAAGGCCGAGCCACCCTGAGGTGGCTCGGCCAAAGCCGAGCCACCCCAGGGTGGCTCGGCCAAGGCCGAGCCACCCTGAGGTGGCTCGGCCAAGGCCGAGCCACCCATGGGTGGCTAGGCTCAGAACTGTGCAAATGCACAGTTCTGAGTGCCTATAAATAGGCCTTGTGCTCATTTGTTTCAGAGGTTGGAAATTTTGGAGAGAGGCGAAGCCCTGCTGGATTGAAGACTCAGATCTAAAAAAGATCACAACTTTGAAGGCTTGGAGACTTGGACTTTCAGATCCGGTGCTCGGCGATCACCAACGCCAAATAAGGCAGGAGTTCGAGAGGATTGGATTTGAGATCTACACGATCACACTCCGGATCTAAGCTTGGTTCTTAGATCCCGAGATTCGAGCGGTTGTTTCCTTGGTGAAACAATCCCTCCCGGCTATTATTCCCTTGGTGGAATATTACCCGTCATATCGTGTAGATCCGACCGGATCGAGATCACGCGGTGGTCCACGGCAAATAACCCCGGCGCAGGCAAAGAACCCACCAAAGCGAGCGACCGCAAAACAGGAGCTCGCGATTAGTTCGACAAATAAGGAAAATTGTAATCTTTACTTTGTTTTCTTTGATTTTTCATTGTAACCGGATCTTATAAAAAGACCGGATCTTTGTAACGCATAAAGTTGTTAACTGAGATAGCAATGATATCAACAATGAAGAAAGCTACGATTTTTCCCGCGAACAATCTGGCGACCACAGTGGGAGCCAACAGCTTTACTGCCGAAGCTGTCGCGTCGCAGCCGCGGATCCCGATCCCGGTCGAGGAGGAGGTCGAGTACGAATTCGACCAACAAAAGTTCGAGGAGTATCTGTCATCCTCGTCCGAATCCACCTCCCCTCGCAAGTCCAAGTCTCCAAAGCTCTCTTCCAAGAGAAAACTTCGTTGGTACGAAGAAGTTGAAGCTGCCAACGAAGATCTCGCCCCGTTTGATGCCGAAGCTGCATCGGGTGAGATCTCTCCTTCCAACCAGGTCAGATCTGCTCTGGCCGAATCTTCCGTTGCCGAGGGCGTAGTGACTCTCTCAAAGAGAGCCCGCCAAAGGCAACGTCAGCGCCTTGCGAAACAAATCGCAAAGGCAATGGAATCTGTGGACGGGATCCGTTACAACACGGATCTGAAGAACAGAAGAGGCGAACGACCTCAACAACCAATGAATGGCAACTCCTCCAAGCCACCAACGAACGAATGGATCCGTGTCAAACGGAACCGTTCAACGCTGGAGGATCGCATTCAGAAGCGCCGCGCACTCTCAGCACAAGCACGAGCTCAAGTTCAAGAAGCCCGTAGAAGGTGGCAGAATGGAGTAGCCAAGAAATCACCACTAACTCACAAAATATGGAGGCCAAAGTCCAAAGTGGTGAGTCAGGCCGAGGATCGACCTTTACAGCCTTCAAAACGAGTTCAACCTCCCGAACCATCCCGAGGAAGGAGGTCAATCTTGGAGCGCCTCGGTCCAATTCCCGACGAGCGCAACGAAGTCCATGAACGCTCGGGCCCGATGAAGAGGCTCCGAACTAATCAACATGCTGGGGGTCGACACAACCCTCAACATGACAAAGAGTTTACGGCACCCAAGCGCACTACCTTGCGCATCGAAGTTCGGGAGCCCGCTGAGAATTCATGTCTACAAAGGCGTGTTTCGAGGCGAGTGACTCTCGGAAGTCCAAATAAGGCAGTTTGCTCTCAGAAGGAAACGTTGTCATCCGAGGATGATAACGTTATACCTGGGAAATCATGCCAACACGCGATAGGTTACTCCGATCAAATGGACGAGTTGTACTATCGTGCTGGGGGTACGAACAAAACAAGAAAAAGAAGCCCTCAAGGGCTCGAAACTCAGTGCCCATGTGCCAAGCTCATTCGGGTAGTACTGTCTCAATGCAACTGCATCAAGGGAGTCCCCGAGAGAATTTCAGTGTTCGAAAGGCTCGGCACCGAAACGCCAAAACCAAGGCATAGGCGCTTCCGGCAAAGAAGAACAGTGGTTAAGGATGGAGAATTTCCGAAGGTCACCGCCAACATGACCAGCAAAGAGACATCGACACAGATTGATCTCAAATCGTTTCTGGAAGCGTCCCGGCGTGTAACCCGTCTGCAGTCCGGAGCCATCGCACGAGGAACTTATGGTAGGGTTCGGATAAGATTGCCTTCGGAAGATGAAGAATCGGATTCCTGCTCTGCTGTCGCATCGGACAATACAGTGTCCAGCGAAGGACAACCCCGCGAGTCATTCATGATAGGCGCGGAAGAAATGGCCAAAATGCTTGAAGACGCTTTGGCTAAGCAGAAAGAAAGTTTTAAATTCGAGATGGAGACGGCCATGCAGCAGATGAGAGAGATGCATGAACAGCAAATCCAAGCATTCAGGAACCAACAAGGTGAACCAAGCCACCGTAACCAGGTTGCTCAGGAAAAGGAGCACGCGGATGGGGATGAAGCTCACAATGCCAATAACCCTCCCATCAATGCAGGGGGTGGTAGTGAGGATGCCAACGGGGATACAAGTGAAGACTTGAAGATCAAAAGCCTCGAGAGTAAAATCAATACGTTGCTGTCTGCTCAAGAGGTAAAGAAAACGGGCATTCCTTGTCCATACCCGAGGGAATGGGAATCAATCCCCTATCCGGCGAAGTTTAGTCTAATCAACTTCACGCCGTTCGATGGAAGGGGTTCCCCCACCCAGCATTTGATTTATTTCAAATCGCACCTGGGTGCTATCTCTGGGAACGAGCCTCTGATGGTGCGGTCATTCGTCGGCACTCTTCGCGGAGCTGCCTTCGATTGGTATCGTCGCCTCAAGCCAGGAAGCGTGAACAGCTGGGATGACATGGAGACGAAGTTCCTTGCAAATTTCTTCGACGACGACACCGAGATCTCTATCGGATCGTTGCTCGACGAGAAACAAAAAGACGGGGAGTTAGTCGACACCTTCGTCAAAAGGTTCCGGAACAAGGCGATGAATTGCCGGGACCCGATCACCGAGGAATTCATTCTCCAGACTTGCCACAACAACCTCGCATTGGACGTATTGGAGGCAATGGGGACAGCACCGTCTGACACTTGGAAGGATCTGAAGGTGCGCGGTGAACAAGCCGAACGCTTCCTTAAAAGGAAGAAGGCCGAAAGGAACCAACCGACGGTTAATCTGCTGGACTCAAACTTCGCTTCCCGTGGTAAGGGCAAAGCACCTGCAGCTGCTGGTGGTGCTAATCAAGCGTCACAACAGCAATCCCGAAGGCAGCAGAAGACTTCGGGTCCGAGACTCCAGAGAGAGTATTCCTTCAAGGACGAAGACGTTCCAACCATCTTCGAATCGCTCCTCGAAGGCAACAAGATCAAGCTACCACCTATCACGAATCAGGAGGAAGCTGATAACACTACGGACCCAAAGTACTGTGCATACCACAGAAGGGTTGTTCATCCCACCAAGGATTGCTTTGCTCTCAGGAATAGCATTCAGACCTTGGTCGAAGCCGGCGTTATAACGCTAAGGTAAGCCAAATAAAAACGGCAAAACTCCGACCGGTATAAGAGTATAAACTGCTTCCTGACACTCCAAAGAGTATACGAGTATAAACTGTTTCTCAATCCTCCGACCGGTATAAGAGGTTAAACTACTCCCTGATACTCCAATAGGTATATGAGTCTAAACTGTTTCCCCACTTTTGACGGGAAGTTCCTGGAGAATATTAAGCTAATATTCTTAAGGATAACCCGGTTAGTTAACTGATAATAATGTCCGAACCAGTTCCGCAGAGGAAACTGGGGGTGGACGATTTATGTAACGGGAAGTTCCCAAAACCACAGCAATGTAATGAATAAGGACTCCCATTCAAGTTCTCACTGTGTCTGTGCACTCAACACTCTCTCTGTTAGAGTCTGGACGTAAAGTTCCTGATTGGTCAAACCTTCTTACAGTTAGGACCACAGTCAAAATCCCCTCTCGATTCTCCCAATGAACGAGAGGTCCACAAATCAAGCGATCAAACCTTCCTACAGTTAGGATCGTCTTAAACCTTCCATTCGGTCAAACCTTTCTACAGTTAGGACCAAAACCAAAAACCCCTCTCGATTCCTCCAATGAACGAGAGGTCCACTTTCAAATCGAGTGATCAAACCTTCCTACAGTTAGGGTCACCTCAAACCTCCCACTTGGTCAAACCTTCCTACAGTTAGGACCAAAACCACGATTCATTCTCGATAAACGAGAAATTCATCTTTAGTTCGATAATCAAACCTTCCGACAGTTAGGGTTATCCGAATCTTTTTGATTCTCGGAGTGGAGATCCCACTCTTAGTTTCACCTTTCCGGATTCTGGGGGTGGAGATCCCACCTCGAGTCTCCTTTCCTTCTTTGTTCGGGGAATAGAATATAAAATTCTTCCTTCCCCATACCAATCCTTTTCGAAGAATTCAGGATTCATCCTAGGAAGTTTATCCCGAATCCTAAGCAGGGATAAGTCTGCGCCTAACACGCGCTGCCGGTTTAGTCTTTTTTCTGCACAAAAAGACACCAGAGTTCGATTCTGGGGTATTCTATCCTGAAACCTAAGCAAGGATAAGTCTGCGCCTGACACGCGCTGCCGGTCAGTTCTTAACCGTTTAAAAAGAACACCCGTTCACATATTCAACATTGTGACAGGTTGTTATTAATAACACCAAAATCCATGCCTTACACGCATGGGGAATTTCATCCTGAATCCTAAGAAAGGATATGCCGACGCCTAACACGCGTCGCCGGTTTAGTCTTTCCCCGTAGAAAAAGACACCAGAGTTCGATTCTGGGGTATTTTATCCCGAAGCCTAAGGAGGGATAAGTCAACGTTTAATACACGTTGCTGGGTAGCCTATTCCCATGACAACGGCGAAGTCTATGTATTCAAAGTCATAGCAACAAGTCTTAGAGGATTCAGTCTCTAAGCACAACGTTACATGCGGAACGGATTTAGACAATTCGCATGCTAGCCCGACTCAAACGGTAGTCGGTAAAGGTTAATCAAATCCGTTAAAGGCTTGGGGTTAGCCAAAAATCCTAAAGTCAGCGCCTAACACGCGTCGCCGGGTAGTCTATTCCCGTGAGAAAGACGAAGTCTACGTATTCGAAGTCGTAGCATCAAGTCTAAGGGAGTTCATTCCTTTAGCACAACGTCACATGCGGAACGGACTTAAGACAATCCGCATGTAAGCCCGATTCAAACGGTAATCGGTAAAAGCATGACAAATCCGTTGAGGGCTGAGGATTTGCCAAAAATCCTAAGTCAACGTCTGATACACGTTGCTGTTTAGTCTTTTCACAGGAGAAAGACGAAGTCTACGTATTCAATATCGTAGCACTAAAAGAGTTAACTCTTTTAGCATAACGTCACATGCGGAACGGACTTAAAACAATCCGCATGCTAGCCCGACTCAAACGGTAGTCGGTAAAGGCGCATCAAACCCGTTGATGGCTGAGGATTTGCCAAAAATCCTATAAATATGCGAGTCATTGACGCATCAACTTTATGAGTTGGTCTCGTGACTCGAGCATCCAACGACCTTGGGATAAGATCCATGCTCCAATTCCTTAAGAGCTTAAACCGTGTGTACTCCAGCAGACGTACGAGTATAAACTGTGTCAAATGCCGAACAGTGCATCATAATGAAGCCTGGACGCCGGACAACGCGTCGCAATGAAGCTCAAACGCCAGACAACGCGTTATAGATGAAGATTCAACGCAGTCAATCGATGATAAGTTCTGTGTTGAAGCAGCAAACTCGAGCCAAAAAGTCAAGAAATCAAGAATCGACTTCAAGTTCAAATTCCAACAACGGTCAGACAATAAATGCAGCACCGGAACCCCTACAGGCATTCTACAAAGCACTGAATAGCCTGAAGGAATTGAAGGAATCCAGAACAGAAGTCATTCCAGAGTCCCGTTACACCGACTGAAGGTTGGGACAATCACATCCAAAGTATTCCAGACTCTTCTATAAAAGAATGAGACTGAAATACTTTGGAGGGGGTATCTGTAGGCGTATAAAATTGCCTATAGGTCCCTTAGCACAGCTCGACGCCGATTTAACAAACGGACCACCGGGCGACGTATCCAAACAAGACCGTTAGCTCGCCAACGCTGAAGCCAAGCTATACGCAACGGAGCAGGTTAACGAGGCGACAAATCGCACCCAAGCATTGGAATGCATCCACTCGCACGCGGAATCAAACCAATGTTTAGGTGAATCACCGAGTCATCTAAACAAGAGCGAACTCGGATGAATCACGATCAAATCAACATCAATTCCGGACTCAAATTCAGAAGTTGGTTTACTGCCATATCAGGAACCCGACTCACTGCCATATCTGGAATCAAGTCAACAAGTCGTTGCCAAGTCAATCAACCACACAAGAGAACCAGAACCGGAAACAAAGGACGAAACGGACAAACACCCGGGGACTCGGCCGAAACCGAACCACCCCAGGGTGGCTCGGCCCAAGCCGAGCCACCCTGAGGTGGCTCGGTGGCCGAGCCACCCCAGGGTGGCTCGGCCAAGGCCGAGCCACCCTGAGGTGGCTCGGCCAAAGCCGAGCCACCCCAGGGTGGCTCGGCCAAGGCCGAGCCACCCTGAGGTGGCTCGGCCAAGGCCGAGCCACCCATGGGTGGCTAGGCTCAGAACTGTGCAAATGCACAGTTCTGAGTGCCTATAAATAGGCCTTGTGCTCATTTGTTTCAGAGGTTGGAAATTTTGGAGAGAGGCGAAGCCCTGCTGGATTGAAGACTCAGATCTAAAAAAGATCACAACTTTGAAGGCTTGGAGACTTGGACTTTCAGATCCGGTGCTCGGCGATCACCAACGCCAAATAAGGCAGGAGTTCGAGAGGATTGGATTTGAGATCTACACGATCACACTCCGGATCTAAGCTTGGTTCTTAGATCCCGAGATTCGAGCGGTTGTTTCCTTGGTGAAACAATCCCTCCCGGCTATTATTCCCTTGGTGGAATATTACCCGTCATATCGTGTAGATCCGACCGGATCGAGATCACGCGGTGGTCCACGGCAAATAACCCCGGCGCAGGCAAAGAACCCACCAAAGCGAGCGACCGCAAAACAGGAGCTCGCGATTAGTTCGACAAATAAGGAAAATTGTAATCTTTACTTTGTTTTCTTTGATTTTTCATTGTAACCGGATCTTATAAAAAGACCGGATCTTTGTAACGCATAAAGTTGTTAACTGAGATAGCAATGATATCAACAATGAAGAAAGCTACGATTTTTCCCGCGAACAATCTGGCGACCACAGTGGGAGCCAACAGCTTTACTGCCGAAGCTGTCGCGTCGCAGCCGCGGATCCCGATCCCGGTCGAGGAGGAGGTCGAGTACGAATTCGACCAACAAAAGTTCGAGGAGTATCTGTCATCCTCGTCCGAATCCACCTCCCCTCGCAAGTCCAAGTCTCCAAAGCTCTCTTCCAAGAGAAAACTTCGTTGGTACGAAGAAGTTGAAGCTGCCAACGAAGATCTCGCCCCGTTTGATGCCGAAGCTGCATCGGGTGAGATCTCTCCTTCCAACCAGGTCAGATCTGCTCTGGCCGAATCTTCCGTTGCCGAGGGCGTAGTGACTCTCTCAAAGAGAGCCCGCCAAAGGCAACGTCAGCGCCTTGCGAAACAAATCGCAAAGGCAATGGAATCTGTGGACGGGATCCGTTACAACACGGATCTGAAGAACAGAAGAGGCGAACGACCTCAACAACCAATGAATGGCAACTCCTCCAAGCCACCAACGAACGAATGGATCCGTGTCAAACGGAACCGTTCAACGCTGGAGGATCGCATTCAGAAGCGCCGCGCACTCTCAGCACAAGCACGAGCTCAAGTTCAAGAAGCCCGTAGAAGGTGGCAGAATGGAGTAGCCAAGAAATCACCACTAACTCACAAAATATGGAGGCCAAAGTCCAAAGTGGTGAGTCAGGCCGAGGATCGACCTTTACAGCCTTCAAAACGAGTTCAACCTCCCGAACCATCCCGAGGAAGGAGGTCAATCTTGGAGCGCCTCGGTCCAATTCCCGACGAGCGCAACGAAGTCCATGAACGCTCGGGCCCGATGAAGAGGCTCCGAACTAATCAACATGCTGGGGGTCGACACAACCCTCAACATGACAAAGAGTTTACGGCACCCAAGCGCACTACCTTGCGCATCGAAGTTCGGGAGCCCGCTGAGAATTCATGTCTACAAAGGCGTGTTTCGAGGCGAGTGACTCTCGGAAGTCCAAATAAGGCAGTTTGCTCTCAGAAGGAAACGTTGTCATCCGAGGATGATAACGTTATACCTGGGAAATCATGCCAACACGCGATAGGTTACTCCGATCAAATGGACGAGTTGTACTATCGTGCTGGGGGTACGAACAAAACAAGAAAAAGAAGCCCTCAAGGGCTCGAAACTCAGTGCCCATGTGCCAAGCTCATTCGGGTAGTACTGTCTCAATGCAACTGCATCAAGGGAGTCCCCGAGAGAATTTCAGTGTTCGAAAGGCTCGGCACCGAAACGCCAAAACCAAGGCATAGGCGCTTCCGGCAAAGAAGAACAGTGGTTAAGGATGGAGAATTTCCGAAGGTCACCGCCAACATGACCAGCAAAGAGACATCGACACAGATTGATCTCAAATCGTTTCTGGAAGCGTCCCGGCGTGTAACCCGTCTGCAGTCCGGAGCCATCGCACGAGGAACTTATGGTAGGGTTCGGATAAGATTGCCTTCGGAAGATGAAGAATCGGATTCCTGCTCTGCTGTCGCATCGGACAATACAGTGTCCAGCGAAGGACAACCCCGCGAGTCATTCATGATAGGCGCGGAAGAAATGGCCAAAATGCTTGAAGACGCTTTGGCTAAGCAGAAAGAAAGTTTTAAATTCGAGATGGAGACGGCCATGCAGCAGATGAGAGAGATGCATGAACAGCAAATCCAAGCATTCAGGAACCAACAAGGTGAACCAAGCCACCGTAACCAGGTTGCTCAGGAAAAGGAGCACGCGGATGGGGATGAAGCTCACAATGCCAATAACCCTCCCATCAATGCAGGGGGTGGTAGTGAGGATGCCAACGGGGATACAAGTGAAGACTTGAAGATCAAAAGCCTCGAGAGTAAAATCAATACGTTGCTGTCTGCTCAAGAGGTAAAGAAAACGGGCATTCCTTGTCCATACCCGAGGGAATGGGAATCAATCCCCTATCCGGCGAAGTTTAGTCTAATCAACTTCACGCCGTTCGATGGAAGGGGTTCCCCCACCCAGCATTTGATTTATTTCAAATCGCACCTGGGTGCTATCTCTGGGAACGAGCCTCTGATGGTGCGGTCATTCGTCGGCACTCTTCGCGGAGCTGCCTTCGATTGGTATCGTCGCCTCAAGCCAGGAAGCGTGAACAGCTGGGATGACATGGAGACGAAGTTCCTTGCAAATTTCTTCGACGACGACACCGAGATCTCTATCGGATCGTTGCTCGACGAGAAACAAAAAGACGGGGAGTTAGTCGACACCTTCGTCAAAAGGTTCCGGAACAAGGCGATGAATTGCCGGGACCCGATCACCGAGGAATTCATTCTCCAGACTTGCCACAACAACCTCGCATTGGACGTATTGGAGGCAATGGGGACAGCACCGTCTGACACTTGGAAGGATCTGAAGGTGCGCGGTGAACAAGCCGAACGCTTCCTTAAAAGGAAGAAGGCCGAAAGGAACCAACCGACGGTTAATCTGCTGGACTCAAACTTCGCTTCCCGTGGTAAGGGCAAAGCACCTGCAGCTGCTGGTGGTGCTAATCAAGCGTCACAACAGCAATCCCGAAGGCAGCAGAAGACTTCGGGTCCGAGACTCCAGAGAGAGTATTCCTTCAAGGACGAAGACGTTCCAACCATCTTCGAATCGCTCCTCGAAGGCAACAAGATCAAGCTACCACCTATCACGAATCAGGAGGAAGCTGATAACACTACGGACCCAAAGTACTGTGCATACCACAGAAGGGTTGTTCATCCCACCAAGGATTGCTTTGCTCTCAGGAATAGCATTCAGACCTTGGTCGAAGCCGGCGTTATAACGCTAAGGTAAGCCAAATAAAAACGGCAAAACTCCGACCGGTATAAGAGTATAAACTGCTTCCTGACACTCCAAAGAGTATACGAGTATAAACTGTTTCTCAATCCTCCGACCGGTATAAGAGGTTAAACTACTCCCTGATACTCCAATAGGTATATGAGTCTAAACTGTTTCCCCACTTTTGACGGGAAGTTCCTGGAGAATATTAAGCTAATATTCTTAAGGATAACCCGGTTAGTTAACTGATAATAATGTCCGAACCAGTTCCGCAGAGGAAACTGGGGGTGGACGATTTATGTAACGGGAAGTTCCCAAAACCACAGCAATGTAATGAATAAGGACTCCCATTCAAGTTCTCACTGTGTCTGTGCACTCAACACTCTCTCTGTTAGAGTCTGGACGTAAAGTTCCTGATTGGTCAAACCTTCTTACAGTTAGGACCACAGTCAAAATCCCCTCTCGATTCTCCCAATGAACGAGAGGTCCACAAATCAAGCGATCAAACCTTCCTACAGTTAGGATCGTCTTAAACCTTCCATTCGGTCAAACCTTTCTACAGTTAGGACCAAAACCAAAAACCCCTCTCGATTCCTCCAATGAACGAGAGGTCCACTTTCAAATCGAGTGATCAAACCTTCCTACAGTTAGGGTCACCTCAAACCTCCCACTTGGTCAAACCTTCCTACAGTTAGGACCAAAACCACGATTCATTCTCGATAAACGAGAAATTCATCTTTAGTTCGATAATCAAACCTTCCGACAGTTAGGGTTATCCGAATCTTTTTGATTCTCGGAGTGGAGATCCCACTCTTAGTTTCACCTTTCCGGATTCTGGGGGTGGAGATCCCACCTCGAGTCTCCTTTCCTTCTTTGTTCGGGGAATAGAATATAAAATTCTTCCTTCCCCATACCAATCCTTTTCGAAGAATTCAGGATTCATCCTAGGAAGTTTATCCCGAATCCTAAGCAGGGATAAGTCTGCGCCTAACACGCGCTGCCGGTTTAGTCTTTTTTCTGCACAAAAAGACACCAGAGTTCGATTCTGGGGTATTCTATCCTGAAACCTAAGCAAGGATAAGTCTGCGCCTGACACGCGCTGCCGGTCAGTTCTTAACCGTTTAAAAAGAACACCCGTTCACATATTCAACATTGTGACAGGTTGTTATTAATAACACCAAAATCCATGCCTTACACGCATGGGGAATTTCATCCTGAATCCTAAGAAAGGATATGCCGACGCCTAACACGCGTCGCCGGTTTAGTCTTTCCCCGTAGAAAAAGACACCAGAGTTCGATTCTGGGGTATTTTATCCCGAAGCCTAAGGAGGGATAAGTCAACGTTTAATACACGTTGCTGGGTAGCCTATTCCCATGACAACGGCGAAGTCTATGTATTCAAAGTCATAGCAACAAGTCTTAGAGGATTCAGTCTCTAAGCACAACGTTACATGCGGAACGGATTTAGACAATTCGCATGCTAGCCCGACTCAAACGGTAGTCGGTAAAGGTTAATCAAATCCGTTAAAGGCTTGGGTCGGTAAGAGCACGTCAAATCCGTTGAAGGCTGGGGGTTAGCCAAAAATCCCAAAGTTAACGCCTAACACGCGTCGCCGGGTAGTCTATTCCCGTGAGAAAGACGAAGTCTGCGTATTCGAAGTCGTAGCATCAAGTCTAAGGGAGTTCATTCCTTTAGCACAACGTTACATGCGGAACGGATTTCGTCAATCCGCATGCTAGCCCGACTCAAACGGTAGTTGGTAAAGGCTAATCAAATCCGTTGAAGGCTGGGGGTTAGCCAAAAATCTCAAAGTCAACGCCTAACACGCGTCGCCGGGTAGTCTATTCCCGTAAGAAAGACGAAGTCTACGTATTCAATATCGTAGCACTAAAAGAGTTAACTCTTTTAGCTTAACGTCACTTGCGGAACGGGTTTAAACAATCCGCAGGCTAGCCCGACTCAAACGGTAGTCGGTAAAGGCTCATCAAATCCGTTGATGGCTGACGATTCAAACGGTAGTCGGTAAAAGCACGTCAAATCCGTTGAAGGCTGAGGATTTGCCAAAAATCCTAAGTCAACGTCTCATACACGTTGCTGTTTAGTCTTTTCACAGGAGAAAGACGAAGTCTACGTATTCAATATCGTAGCACTAAAAGGGTTAACTCTTTTAGCTTAACGTCACATGCGGAACGGACTTGAACAATCCGCATGCTAGCCCGACTCAAACGGTAGTCGGTAAAGGCGCATCAAACCCGTTGATGGCTGAGGATTTGCCAAAAATCCTATAAATACGAAAGTCACTGACGCATCAGCTTCACTAGTTGGTCTCGTGACTTGAGCATCCAACGACGTTCAAAACCCTAGGTCAACGCCGGTCAACGCGTAACCCTAGGTCAACGCCAGTCAACGCGTTGCGACCAAACAGTCAACGTATGACATTCGAAACCCTAGGGTCAATGCCGGACAACGCGTAACCCTAGGTCAACGCTAGTCAACGCGTTGCGAGCAAAAAAAAATTTTAACGTACGACGTTTGAAACCCTAGGGTTAACGCCGGTCAACGCGTAACCCTAGGTCAACGCCAGTCAACGCGTTGCGAGCAAAAAGTCAACGTGCGACGGTCAAAACCCCAGGGTCAACGCCGGTCAACGCGTAACCCTAGGTCAACGCCAGTCAACGCGTTGCGAGCAAAAATTCAACGTACGACGATCAAAACCCTAAGGTCAAAACGCCAGTCAACGCGTTGCGAGCAAAAATTCAACGTACGACGATCAAAACCCTAAGGTCAACGCCGGATAACGCGTGACCCTAGGTCAACGCCTATCAATATGTTGCAATGAAAGAACTAATACTCCGAAAGTATACGAGTATAAACTGCTTCTTAATACTCCGAAAAGTATACGAGTATAAACTGCTTCTTAATACTCCGAAAAGTATACGAGTATAAACTGCTTCCCTATTTTTGGTTTGAGAAGTTCCTGGAGAATATTGTTTATAAATATTCTTAAGGATAACTCAACCACACTACCTTCTTAACACTCCAATAAGGTATATGAGTATAAACTATTCCCTATTTTTTGGTTTGAGAAGTTCCTGGAGAATGTTTTTATAAACATTCTTAAGGATAACTCAACAACACGACGCCGGACAACGCGTTGTAGATAAAGACTCGACGCCAACAATCGATGGTCAGCTAAATCAGGAACCGACTTCAAGGTTCAAAATTCTGACAACGGTCAGACAATAAATGCAGTACCGAAACTCTTTCAGACATTCAACAAAGCACCGAATAGCCTGGAGAATTGAAGGAATCAAGAACGGAAGTCATTCCAAGGTCCCATTACACCGACTGAAGGTGGGGACAATCATATCCAAAGTATTCCAGACTCTTCTATAAAAGAACGAGACTGAAATACTTTGGAGGGGGTATCTGTAGGCATATAAAATTGCTTATAGATTGACTAATCGTACGCAAGCAACGGAATACGTCCATTCGCGTGCGGGATCAAGCTAAGTGTTCGAAGAGTCAACGAGTCATCCAACCGAGAGCGGACTCGGACGAATCACGATCGAATCAAGATCAATTTCGGACTCGAACTCAGAAGCGGATTTACTGCCAAATCAGGAATCCAACTTACTGCCAAATCAGATCATCAAATCAGAGTCTCAGGTCAACCGAAACACGGACAAACGAGACAACGGAAAACGACTCGAAAAAGTCGGAAAACACCGCCCGCGGGGGCTCGGCCAAAGCCAAGCCACCTCAAGGTGGCTCGGCCTTAGCCGCCAGGGTGGCTCGGCCAAGGCGGAGCCACCTTGAGGTGGCTCGGCCCAGTGCCGGCCACCCAGAGGTGGCCGATAGATTTCTGTGCGCGGGCACAGTAAAGAGAGCCTATAAATAGGCCAAGGGTTGTTCATTTTCAAAGGTTGGACTTTTGAGAGCCGAAACTCTGCCGGATTGAAGATCGAGCTTAGAGTTTTGAAGACTTGAAGACTTGGACATCCAGATCTGATCCTCGGCGAGCATCCACGTCACAAAAGGCAGGAGTTCGAGAGAG